>NW_028161257.1:0-25975 GCF_964263955.1 Coregonus lavaretus
CTCTCTCTAACATAGATTTCTCTTCTCTCTTCTAATCTCTGTCCCTCTCCTATGTCTCTCTCTCTCTCCTCTCTCTGTCCCTCTCTCTGTGTCTGTCCCTCTCTATGTCTCTCTCTATGTCGCTCTCTCTCTGTCCCCGCTCTCTCTCTGTCTCTCTATGTCTCTCTCTGTCTCTCTGTCTCTATGTCTCTCTCTGTCTCTCTCTCTCTATGTCTCTCTCTCTCTGTCTCTCTCTCTCTGTCTCTCTCTCGCTCTCTTTATTTCTTTGGTTGTGTGTGTTTTTCCTCTTTCTCCTCTCTGATCATCTCAATTAGAGACTGTGGAAACCATTGAGCATCAGTGTAGAGCTTGGTTTACCTGGTAAGGCAGTGGGACTCCCGGTGGTGAGTCGAGGTCGGTGCAGAAAGAGGCCTCTTATCTTCAGAAGTACAGTACGGGACAGGACAGAGATGACCAAGGAATGACGATACCAAGGGACAACTATTCACACCTAGAAAGGAGAAAGGGTGAATAGTTTACTTAAGACTGGGACTAATATACTACGATACACAGACACACACACTCAAGCACTGTTTCAGACAGTGAAGTGTGTACATATTCAAATAGAGAGAAAGAGAGACAGGAGGAGAGAGCGGGAGTGAAAGGAGAGAGACTTTTGCCCTCTACCCACGATAAAAAACAACACCACACCATCACAATAACCCAAACCTCACCACTTCTACAACAGTATATCCAGACCATCTTCCCCAGCTATGCAGACCCCCCCCCCCCCCCCCCCAACACACTCTTGAAACATCTCCACACTCTTTATCATTTTATTTAACTCAAATTCCACCCTAAGGCATGCAGAGACCATCCCATTAAATAATAGTAAAGGGTCTGTTATCCCCCCACCTTTGACCCTGTTCCTCGTGTTAGCCAAATAGCCAACTTTGCCTGAGCAAACAGAACATTTAACAACACACATTTGGCCTTTTCCTTATTTGAATACCTGTACCCCATTATAAACATCCTGACAGTAAACTCCACCCCCAACATCTCACACAGACATTCCAACAGAGACATTAAAGGCATTCACCTGGCGCATCTATATGACACTTGGGGACAGGAGTCACCTCCCTCCCAGTTCTTCCTGACCCACCTCTCCGAGCCCAGGTACACCCCCAAAATGTTAAGCCCTTCACAACCCCACTGCCAACCCCTGGGTGTAGAGGGCCCTAACCCCCATGCCCCACATAACAGAGCTTTGCTCTTGCCCCAGTTTACCTTAGATGACAAAGCTCCTCATACACCTTCAGACTCTAGTGCCTGTATATCCTGACCCTCCCTGACCATCACAGAAACGTAATCTGCATACATTGACACTGCTATGCCTGTCAACACACCCATGCCTGTCCAAGCACACTCCCTGCAGTTTCCTGCGTAGCAGGCCCAAAAAAGGCTCAATGGCTAGTGTATATAGCTGCCCTGATAGAGGACATCCTTGTCTAAAGCCCCACCTCACCCAGACTGGCCTACTGAGACCCCCTCCCACCTTAACCATACATGACGCCCCAGCATACAACATCATCACACAGGCAAAAAACCTTTCCCCAAACCCAAACATCACATTAAACAGATACTCATGGTCCACTCTATCAAAAGCCTTCTCTTGATCTAAAGAAACCAGTCCAAAGTTCACATTAGACCATCTCAACAAGTCCAACATGACCCTGATTAAGAAGAAGTTGTCCATGATTGAGCGTCCTGGTACGCAATATGTCTGGTCCTTGTGTACTATAGAGTCCAGGTGGGACTTCAGTCTGTTAGCGAGGACCTTGGCAAATACCACACAGAGCAATGCCACAGGCCTCCAGTTCTTAAGTCCCCTTTTTTGGGCAGGAGAGTCAGAGCCGCCCGACGGCAGCTCATCGGCAACTCTCCTATCCCGACGCACTCACGCAAAAGAAGTTCAGTCCAATTATTCCCCAGAATTTTTTATAAAACTCCACTGGAAGTCCATCGACCCCTGGTGCACGGCCGGAGGACATCTGGGTTACGGCCTCTGCCAGTTCATGGGCCAACAGGGGAATGTCCATTTCATCCCTCTGTGCCAGAGAGAGCTTAGGGAGTTCTGCAAACAAAACCTGAGCACACATAGGATCACACAGTTCTGCCCTATACAACTCAGTATAAAACTCCACAGTCCGCTCCCGCATCTCCCCCACCACAGAGGTCACCCGCCCATCCAAAAGCTGTAGACAATGAATACCCTTGGCTTCACCGCTCGGTCTTTCCAAACCAAAGAAGAAGGAGCTGGGAGCATCCATCTCCTTGAGCATGGAGAACCTAGCTCTTACAAGTGCTCCCTTCGCTTTAACCTGGAAAAAACTGCCCAGGTCCCTACGTAGTTCAGCTAAATTAGCCTGGAGGCCTACATTGCCTTGCCCCACCAGCTCTACCTCCATCTCACTAATACTACGCTCGAGTTCCCCCAATACTCTCCTAGCCTCTGAGGATGAGAGAGCTGTATACTGTTGACAGAAAAACCGAATTTGGACTTTTCCCATATCCCACCATTGACTCAGAGACTCATACTCCTCTCTTCACTGCCCCCACCTTCTCAAAAAAGTCTGGAAACCTGAGCAAAAAGTGAAATATTGAAAGAGCTTTACATTAAACTTCCAATAGGATGCCTGCCGAGGCCCTGGTGAAATAGACAGCTGAGCCATGGTTATGTGATGATCCGAAAAACCCACGGGGAGAATGGTAGCGCCCAACAGCCTATTGCTCTGATTCCTGGACATGTACAATCGATCAAGCCAGGCTGCACTCACCCTAGCCCCAAAGATCTTCACCCATGTATACTGTCTTGTGTTGGGATGTCTAGTTCTCCAAACATCCACTAGGTCAAACGGATTAATGATGTCCCTTAACACCCCCACTGAGCCTGAATGAGGCTCCTCCCCATTTCTGTCTTTTGTAAAAATCCATCGTACAGTTCC
This sequence comes from Coregonus lavaretus, assembly GCF_964263955.1. Taxonomy (NCBI): domain Eukaryota; kingdom Metazoa; phylum Chordata; class Actinopteri; order Salmoniformes; family Salmonidae; genus Coregonus; species Coregonus lavaretus. Next base: position 2,985 of record NW_028161257.1, read on the forward strand.
AGTCCCCACCGACCACCAGCGTCTCCTCAGGCGTTACCTGTGAGAGTTCCTGTCTAAGACACCCAAATAGAAGCCCCCTCTCTCTCCCTGTGTTAGGCGCATACACATTTATATAGACAAAACCCCTGTTGTTAATTTCTGATTTTACTACAAGCAGTCTACCCCTCCACACCTCTTTTGAGGAGCTAATTTTTACAGACAGACCCGGTACAAAAAGGACTGCCACCCCTGCACTAACATTTGTCCCATGGCTCAGCACACTTGCCCCTTTCCACCAGGGCCTCCAATCAACTTCATTCACCACATCACTATGCGTCTCCTGCAGAAACAACACCTGTACCTTTTTGTTTCACATATTCACCCAACACACTCCTCTTTCCCGCATCTCTGGCGCCATTAATATTAAGCGAGCCCACCGAAATAGTCACCATAAGAAGTAGGAGAAAAGCCAGCAAAGAATGAGACCAATAGCAAAGCTCAAAAAGCCCCAGTGCCGGAAAGAAACTATTCATCTAAACAATGTCTGAAGGTAAACCTTTACGCACGGTTGTGACCCACTTCCTCAACCTAAACTGTTTCCTGGGTGAGAGGACACCATGCCCCTCATTTTTTATAGCATGTTGTACTGATCTTACAAACTTTCCCAGATCGCAAAAAAAAGCCTCAAGATTAACTTTTTTCCCCTTAGTCTCATTCAGGAACCTTGACAGTTCCCTCACTGTGTACTTTGACCCCTCTGACTGACTGGCTGTCAGCTCTGGACCCATTGAGGAGGAGTCTGAAAAGAAATCCTCCTCATAGTCTTCTTCCTCAGACTCACCTTCCTCCTCCTCATCTCCATCTCGCATCCTAACCCCCTGCCCTTTCTCTCTAGTCGGGGCCTCCCCCCCAGCACCAGGCAAAGGTTCCTTGGTGCCTTTGTCCACACCAGCCTCTCCCCTCCCACCTCCTTTCTTCTCCCCCTTTTTCTTCTTCTGCTTGACACCCTCCTCCACCCCCCTAGTCTCTTACCCTTCCCCACTATACTCTCCTCATCCACTAGCATAACCTGACTAAGCCCAGCCTCATCTACACCACCATCCATGATATGACTAGACCCAGTCTCAGCTACACCACCATCCATAACATGACTAGACCCAGCCTCATCTACACCACCATCCATAACATGACTAGACCCAGCCTCATCTACACCACCATCTGTAGCATGACTAGACCCAGCCTCATCTACACCACCATCCATGACATGACTAGACCCAGTCTCAGCTACACCACCATCTATAGCATGACTAGACCCAGCCTTAGCTACACTACCATCTGTAGCATGACTACGCCCAGCCTCTGCTGCCTGCTTCCCATGGCCCACTGCACATTGTCCTCGATTTCCCCCACTGGTGCTTGTACCCTCACCTTGTCTACAGCCTTTATGTGGGCACGCAAAGCTCTTATGCCCCAAATCCCGACACTCAAAGCACCGTAGACTATATGTGCTGGCAAACCCTGCGTAGATCTCCTCCCAATGCCTTACTTTAAAATGCACATTTAACTGTTGCTCATTGTTATTCAGAAACATGAACACTTGCCTCCGGAACGAAACAACGTGCTTGACGGCATCTGCCTGAAAACCTTCCGACAGTACACAAAAACCACTAGCAAATTTACCAAAACGACTCAGCTCCTTCATGATTTGATCATCCGTAATAAACAGAGGCAAATTTGCAACTACCACCCTAGTTGAAGGGGTAGAAAGATGAGAAATTGGCATCAACACACCCCTTACAAAGATTCCACTAGAAATGAGCCTACCCACCAAATTTGCTATTTTCATGAACACAACCACAGCTTTGTTCATTCTTGATGCGGAATGTATAAATTCAGCTCCTACCTGTTCGCGACCGCGAGCAGAACCTCCTCCACCTTAATTCCCTTCTCAAGAACACATCTGAATCCATGCCGTAACGACAGCATCTCCTCCACGCTAGGCTGCGAAGCCATCGCGCACACCACACCGTTCAAAACCCCAGGAAAGTAAACCTCTGTCCTCTTCATCCCTAACTTTGAAAGAAAACAGTGGGTACCGCTAAAACAAATAGTGCATTAACCCCGTTAAGGTTCTAATCCAAAAGATTATTCAGTATTGAGCACTATCCAAAAACCTTATATTTGTTGATTTTAATATCTTGGCAAGTGATTTATTTCCCTCCCAGAAGTTAGAAAGAAACAAACAGTTCATTTGAACATGAGCATGTATTACAGTTACTGTTTCTTCAGCCAGCCCAGTTCCCTGGTGGCATGTTGTGTTGTGTTGTGTGGGTTGTCATCTGGTACTGTCGTGTCTGTAGTGTCTTGTTAAACCAACCAGCTAAGGGAGAGATAGACAGTAGGTTACTGATACACACGCACGCATGAACACACACACACACACACACACACAATAGGGAGAACACAAGACAGCATGAAGATCTGGAGACCGTTCCTGCAGCAACACAGTACCAGTAAAGGAAACAGACACCAACACAAGACACCATGTACAGTACAATAGGTGAGTGTCTGGAGTTATATCATCGGAACTATAAAGAAATATGCTGTGTGTGCCTACATATACATACACCTGATATAGACTGAGACTGGATAGTGCATTCATCAAAATGTGAGCATGAGCGTGATCGTGTAAGTGTGATGCGTAACCTTAGCCGAGACCTGAAGACTTACGTTACCCCCTGAGTTAAAGGCATAAGCTCAGCGGGCTATCACAGTCTTGTAGCAGGCAGGAGTCGAACCCAGTTGGTAACACCCTGTTATGCAGTTACTCTGGTTGATAACAGTGCTTTGCTTTAGGGTCCATGGTTAGCCTTCTTACCCAGACCCCTCTCTGTCTAGCAACATGCTCTAACTCACTGAGCCATTGGAACCAGAGTGAAGTTAGACAAGTTCACTGAGTTTCATCAATACCAATCCCATCCCATCTGAGAGACAGCCATCCTATCCTACGCCAGGAACCTAGAGAGCACGGGGTCCGATCCTCTCCTCCTTCACAAGGACCATCAAAATGGGTCTGGATGAGAGAGAGCCCAGACCTAAAGTCCCCGGAGCTTACAGCAGGATACAGTGGGAATAAAGTAAACACAGAACACCAGCAACGCTCATAAGCACTGAGTCATACAGTCATGAACAGGCTCTAAGACAGATAATATGTTCACTGAGCAAACATACAGAATAAGTACACAGCTAGCTACACACAGTACATACACAATAACCCACTCCAGGCGCATGGTAATGTAATAGACTCAACTCAGCCTGGTCCCTATTTCTTTCTCTCTCTCTCTCTCCTCTCTCTCTCTCTCTCTCTCTCCTCTCTCTCTCTCTCTCTCTCTCTCTCTCTCTCTCTCTCTCTCTCTCTCTCTCTCTCTCTCTCTCTCTCTCTATCTCTCTCTCTCTCTCTCTCTCTCTCTCTCTCTCTCTCTCTCTCTCTCTCTCTCTCTCTCTCTCTCTCTCTCTCTCTCTCTCTCTGTGTGTGTGAATTTCAGAGCGTGCAGCGTCTAAATTAGCCTCTCTACTCTGACCACTCAGGGTGTGGCTCGGTTGGCCAGCCACATGTAACAGGATGTTTTGTGTGTGTTTGGTTTTACTGTCCTTGTGGGGACCAGAAGTCCTCACAAGGATAGTAAAACAAGGAACATTTGGATAAGTGGGGACATTTCTCCGGTCCCAACAAGGAAAATTGCTATTTTAGGGATAGGGTTAGAATTAGGGTTAGAAATTAGGGTTAGGTTGGGAAAATAGGATTTTGAATGGGAATCAATTGTTATGATAGTAAAACAAACGTGTATGTGTGTGTGTGTTGACTCATCCCTTTAGCAGTGTATCTTGCAGTAGGAATAAGGCAGATGGTTGTTAGCATACACCCTGTGAACTGCTGTCTCACCCTCCTCTCTACTGCAGTGATCTTACATACGCTACTCTGAGGGACAGACTCACACGCTGTTTGCCAGGTATTTACGTACCAGGTGACATGTGTTTCGCTCACACTCTCGTCCTCGCTTTCATCCTGAGAGATCATACACACTGCTTAAAACAGGATTTCCCAATGTCGGTCCTGAGCCCCCTGCCTGGGTGCACATTTTGGGTTTTGCCCTAGCACTACACAGCTGATTGAAATAATCAAAGCCTGATGACGAGTTGGTTATTTGAATCAGCTGTGTAGTGCTAGGGCAAAAACCAAAACGTGCACCCAGGTCAGGCCCCAGGACCGACTTTGGGAAACCCTGGCTTAAACGACATACATTTCTATTTTTATTTAATGAAAATGTGTGATTCAGGCTTTCATGTGAACAGCTGCCAACACGTGCTACAGTATAGTAGCACATGCTATAGTTAATAGAATGGGGACAACTAGTGTAACATCTCATGCTTGGCTGTTTTTATGTTTTTTTTTTTTTTTTTTTTATTTCACCTTTATTTAACCAGGTAAGCCAGTTGAGAACAGGTTCTCATTTACAACTGCGACCTGGCCAAGACAAAGCAAAGTAGTGCAACAAAAACAACACAGAGTTACATATGGGGTAAAAAAAACATAAAGTCAGAGATACAACAGAAAATATATATACAGTGTGTGCAAATGTAGCAAGTTATGGAGGTAAGGCAATAAATAGGCTATAGTGCAGAATAATTACAATAGTATTAACACTGGAATGCTAGATGTGCAAGAGATTATGTGCAAATAGAGATACTGGACTGCAAAAGAGCAAATTAAATAACAATATAGGGATGAGGTAGTTGGGTGGGCTAATTTCAGATGGGCTGTGTACAGGTGCAGTGATCGGTAAGGTGCTCTGACAACTGATGCTTAAAGTTATTGAGGGAGATAAGAGTCTCCAGCTTCAGAGATTTTTGCAATTCGTTCCAGTCATTGGCAGCAGAGAACTGGAAGGAATGGCGGCCAAAGGAGGTGTTGGCTTTGGGAATGACCAGTGAGATATACCTGCTGGAGCGCAGACTACGGGTGGGTGCTGCTATGGTGACCAATGAGCTAAGATAAGGCGGGGATTTGCCTAGCAGTGATTTATAGATGGCCTGGAGCCAGTGGGTTTGACGACGAACATGTAGTGAGGACCAGCCAACAAGAGCGTACAGGTCACAGTGGTGGGTAGTGTATGGGGCTTTGGAGACAAAACGGATGGCACTGTGATAGACTACATCCAATTTGCTGAGTAGAGTGTTGGAGGCTATTTTATAAATGACATCGCCGAAGTCAAGGATCGGTAGGATAGTCAGTTTTACGAGGGCATGTTTGGCAGCATGAGTGAAGGAGGCTTTGTTGCGAAATAGGAAGCCGATTCTAGATTTAACTTTGGATTGGAGATTCTTTATGTGAGTCTGGAAGTTGAGTTTACAGTCTAACCAGACACCTAGATATTTGTAGTTGTCCACATACTCTAGGTCAGACCCGTCGAGAGTGGTGATTCTAGTCGGGTGGGCGGGTGCTAGCAGCGTTCGATTGAAAAGCATGCATTTAGTTTTACTAGTGTTTAAGAGCAGTTGAAGGCTACTGAAGGATTGTTGTATGGCATTGACGCTCGTTTGGAGGTTTGTTAACACAGTGTCCAATGAAGGGCCAGATGTATACAAAATGGTGTCGTCTGCGTAGAGGTGGATCTGAGAGTCACCAGCAGCAAGAGCGACATCATTGATATACACGGAGAAAAGTGTCGGCCCAAGAATTGAACCCTGTGGCACCCCCATAGAGACTGCCATAGGTCCAGACAACAGGCCCTCCGATTTGACACACTGAACTCTATCTGAGAAGTAGTTGGTGAACCAGGCGAGGCAGTCATTTGAGAAACCAAGGCTATTTAGTCTGCCAATAAGAATGCGGTGGTTGACAGAGTCGAAAGCCTTGGCCAGGTCGATGAAGACGGCTGCACAGTACTGTCTATTATCAATCGCGGTTATAATATCGTTTAGGACCTTGAGCGTGGCTGAAGTGCACCCGTGACCAGCTCGGAAACCAGATTGCATAGCGGAGAAGGTACGGTGGTATTCGAAATGGTCGATGATCTGTTTATTAACTTGGCTTTCGAATACTTTCGAAAGGCAGGGCAGGATGGATATAGGTCTGTAGCAGTTTGGATCTAGAGTGTCACCCCCTTTGAAGAGGGGGATGACCGCGGCAGCTTTCCAATCTCTGGGGATCTCAGACGTTATGAAAGAGAGGTTGAACAGACTAGTAATAGGGGTTGCGACAATTTCGGCGGCTAGTTTTAGGAAGAAAGGGTCCAGATTGTCTAGCCCAGCTGATTTGTAGGGGTCCAGATTTTGCAGCGCTTTCAAAACATCAGCTGTCTGAATTTGTGTGAAGGAGAAGCGGGGGGGGCATGGGCAAGTTGCAGCAGAGGGTGCAGAGTTGGTGGCCGGGTTAGTGGTAGCCAGATGGAAAGCATGGCCAGCTGTAGCAAAATGCTTGTTGAAATTCTCGATTATTGTAGATTTATCGGTGGTGATAGTGTTTCCTAGCCTCAGTGCAGTGGGCAGCTGGGAGGAAGTGCTCTTATTCTCCATGGACTTTACAGTGTCCCAAAACTTTTTGGAGTTAGTGCTACAGGATGCAAATTTCTGTTTGAAAAAGTTAGCCTTTGCTTTCCTGACTGCTTGTGTATATTGGTTCCTAACTTCCCTGAAAAGTTGCATATCGCGGGGGCTATTTGATGCTAATGCTGTACGCCACAGGATGTTTTTGTGCTGGTCAAGGGCAGTCAAGTCTGAGGAGAACCAGGGGCTATATCGGTTCTTAGTTCTGTATTTTTTGAATGGGGCATGTTTATTTAAGATTGAGAGGAAATTACTTTTAAGGAACAACCAGGCATCCTCTACTGACGGAATGAGATCTATATCCATCCAGGATACCTGGGCCAGGTCAATTAGGAAGGCCTCCTCGCTAAAGTGTTTTAGGGAGCGTTTGACAGTGATGAGGGGTGGTTGTTTGACCGCGGACCCGTTACGGACGCAGGCAATAAGGCAGTGATCGCTGAGATCCTGGTTGAAGACAGCTGAGGTGTATTTAGAGGGTATGTTAGTCAGGATGATATCTATGAGGGTACCTATGTTTAAGGATTTAGGGTTGTACCTGGTAGGTTCGTTGATAATTTGCGTGAGGTTGAGGGCATCTAGCTTGGATTGTAGGATGGCTGGGGTATTAAGCATATCCCAATTTAGGTCACCAAGCAGTACAAACTCAGAGGATAAATGGGGGGCAATCAATTCACATATGGTGTCCAGGGCACAGCTGGGGGCTGAGGGGGGTCTGTAGCAAGCGGCAACAGTGAGAGACTTATTTCTGGAAAGGTGGATTTTTAGAAGTAGAAGCTCAAACTGTTTGGGCACAGACCTGGATAGTATGATAGAGCTCTGCAGGCTATCTCTACAGTAGATTGCAACTCCACCCCCTTTGGCAGTTCTATCTAGACGGAAAATGTTATAGTTGGGGATGGAAATTTCAGAATTTTTGGTGGCCTTCCTGAGCCAGGATTCAGACACTGCTAGAACATCAGGGTTGGCAGAGTGTGCTAATGCAGTGAATAACTCAAATTTAGGAAGTAGACTTCTGATATTTATGTGCAAGAAACCAAGACTTTTGCGATTACAGAAGTCAACAAATGATAGCTCCTGGGGAGTAGGAGTGATACTGGGGGCTACAGGGCCTGGGTTAGCCTCTACATCACCAGAGGAACAGAGGAGGACTAGAATAAGGATACGGCTAAAGGCTTTAAGAACTGGTCTTCTAGTGCGTTGGGTACATAGAATAAAGGGGGCAGATTTCCGGGTGTTATAGAAAAGATTCAGGGCATTATGTACAGACAAGGATATGGAAGGATATGAGTAAAGTGGAGGTAAACCTAAGCGTTGGGTAACACTGAAAGAGATAGTATCTCTAGAGGCATCAATTGAGTCGGTTTCTGAGTGTATGGGTGGAGGGACAAAAGAGCTAACTAAGGCAGGTTTAGCTAGGCTGGGGGGTCTACAGTGATATAGTACAATTAGAAATAACCGAAACAACAATAAACTAACCATGTTTGGGCTGAGGCTAAACATAAACAGGATGTAGTACCGTAAAAAGGAACAGTCCAGCAGATATCAGCTGTATAGCTGAGTTATCATAAGGTCCGGTGGTGAAGTGCTAGTGAGTAAGAGGCTACTGGCCGAATATCCGGTGATCAAAGTCCAGTGATTAAAATTAATCCCGCGGAAAAAAAATCAAATGTTCTGCGTGAAACACTGCTAGCTGTGGCTAATAGCAAGTAGCTAGTCCAGTAGCTAGTTCAGTTTAGTGAGTAAGCGTGTGCTAACGGGCCAGGGCTAGCAGATGGATGGAATCTTCGTGGTTACGTCGTAACCACATCAGACGATTTCGTCGGCAGACCAGTCGTGTAGGATCGGCGGGGCTCCGTGTCAATACTATGTGGTCCCGTCCGGTTGATAGAGAGGTAGATAGCCGGGAGATGGGCGATGGGCCTAGCTCAGGTTGATTAGCCAGACCACAGCGTCCGTTTTGTTGTAGCCAGCTGGTTCCAGTGAATCAGTGATTCCGCGGAAAAACTGATATGTTCTGGGTCGATAACGCGCTGTGCAGACTGGCCGAATATCCGGTGATCAATGTCCAGTGATTAAAATTAATCCCGCGGAAAAAATCCAATGTTCTGGATGAAAACACCGCTAGCTGTGGCTAATAGCAAATAGCAAGTAGCTAGTTAGCTGGCTAGCTAGTTTCAACTGGAGATTCTAGATTGTAGATAAAGGTAAGTCAATAATAGAATCCGTTCCACATTGAGTGAGGCGGGTTGCAGGAAAGTATATCTTGTAGAAGGATGAAAAGTCTGATAGGGAAATATGTACGAAAAATGTACGAAAATAGGGTATTTACAGGCTATTTACAGACAGACGATAAAAACACAACTGCACTACTTCGCCATCTTGGATAAACCATAAAAGGTAACGATAATGTAGGTACTGTTGTGTTAGTGCTCTACTGCAGCTTATGAATATAAACAAGGTTAAAATATCATAACGGATGGCGGCAAGTGATTTTACAGGGCTTACCCTTGTCGTACTGGCCACATCATCTCCAGTGAGTCCCTTAACGTTAGCTACATGCTATTGCCAGTAGTGTCGTGTCCCAGGGGGAGCAGTGTTGGTGGTGGTATTGGGTATTGAAGGATGGTGGTGATGGTGATGGTGGTTGGTAGTGGAAGTAGTGCAGTTGCTACAGTTTCTGAGAAAAGGAGCAACTTTTTCTCACTATTACAGTTTCTAACCAGACTCCATGAGGAGGGGGCAGTGTAAGTAGACATCCTCCTCCTTCCCTAACTTGAAGTTTCTATCTACCGCTGCCTTAACCTCATCCATAATTCAAATAATGAACACCCACATACGCATGCACACACATACACGCACCCACACATGCACTCACAAAAACACACACACACACACACACACACTGCCTATCCGTGGTCCTCTGTAGCTCAGCTGGTAGAGCACGGCGCTTGTAACGCCAAGGTAGTGGGTTCGATCCCCGGGACCACCCATACACAAAAAATGTATGCACGCATGACTGTAAGTCGCTTTGGATAAAAGCGTCTGCTAAATGGCATATTATTATTATATTATTATATTATATCCCACCAGGACCGCATCTCCCAGCAGCCACCTGTCAGACTGTGTAAAAAGCAGCCCACAGGGGGGCTGAGGTTAAAGTGAACTTGCATTTTTTTACAGGAAATCTCAGGGCTCATGAATTTCCAATGTGGCGGAGGAGGATAGGGAGGACGTTCTCTCCCTCTCTCTCTCCATCCCTCCCTCCCTCCCTCTCTCTCCATCTCTCCCTCCCTCCCTCTCTCACAAACTCTCTCTCTCTCCCCTGAAGAAGAAAATACAAATGTATATTTCTTTGCCTTTGAACTGCAGAAAGAAACTTGTTTGCACTGTCAGACTCCTTAGGATGAATCTGAAGCACGTTGCCTTAGATGACTCCAAAAACAGATTAAAGGCTTGGGTGTTTGTTTACATAAGATAGCTAATTTTAAATGAGTATGGTATACTCTGTTTATGCAGCTCGTTACAGAGTTAGTGGGAGCCATGGATTTCAACGTCATGCATGCTCTCGTGTTACATTCAGCTTTTACATACTGTAAGTACTCATAAACAACTCTAAATTAAATCAAATGTTATTATTTGTCACATGCGCCAAATACACAGGTATAGGCTTAACCATGGAATGCTCGCTTTCGAACCCTTCCCAACGACGCAGAGTTAAAAAACTATATAATTAAAAGAAAAATAGTAACACAAGAGGAATAAAATACACAAGAATGGAGCTATATAAAGAGAGTGCCGGTACCAGATCACTGTGCAGGGGTATGAGGTAGATATGTACATGAAGGTAGGGTAAAGTGACTAGGGATCAGGATAGATAATAATAAGAGTAAAATGAAGAACAGAGTAGCAGCAGCATATGATGAGTGTAAAAGTGTGTGTGTATGTGTATTAGTGTGATTTTGGTATGCGTGTGTGTTACGTGTGTGTGTGTGCATGTATGTATCAAAATTATACACTTCAACAGTGTTTACCAATCCTGGTCCTGGGACATCAATGGTTACACATTGTAACTCTGCAGTAGAACACCTGATTTACCTAGTTTAAGGCTTATTTGTAATTCATATATACAGGACCAGAATTTAAAAAACAGTACACTACACTTCCTTTGCGACATGGAAATACTCTAAAACAGGTTCATCCCACCATCTCATTTCCTTCATCTGCAATGATCTGAGGACACAGGATAGGTGTAGTATTTTATCAAATGAGAGACTTAATTTCAACCAGTAGAGAATGTGAAAAGCTTTATTGAAAGTTAATTATCCAAGTGTTATAAATACATAATACATGCATTAAAAATATTATAATTGTAATATTGTATTATAAATACGAGTTCAATCTGTACTTCACTGCACATCTGGTGTGTGCATTATGAAAAAGGAAGAAAGAGGAGGTGGGGAGAGCGGTGTGAGAGAGTGTCAAAGACAGAAAGGGAAAGACATAAGGAGGAGCAGGGAAGATAGTTTATGATTAATTAATTACAGTGCTACTAAATTTTGTAGTCTCTCAGGTCATCACAATTACATAATAGTGTGTCTAGCGGTGTCTCCTAACCAGCCTTTGGCCCCCAGTTGGCCCGAGGGTTATCTTCGAGCGGGTGAGCTGGAGATGACGGGACTGGGGGTTGGCATCCTCTCTCACATCAAAACAAACATGCAGACGAAAGAGATGAAAAGAGAGAGATGGCATGATTAAGCCTAGTGTCTTTTTAGTTCTAAAACGATCAGTCATCATAATCATCAGGTGGTGAAATACAAAACTGACCTCGGATCATTAACTCTGGAACTACTACATCTCTATCTGTATTTCAATGTAAAGCATATCTTTAGTAATACTTCCTGTTGACCCGACCAAGTGACCTCTCACCTCTGATCATGCTGTGCCCTCTGTTTCAGGCAGTTCAGAAGCGGGAGGGGTTCACCGACACAGCTGATATAACCAGTGGTGTGTATTCCCGGATGCCAAGGAAAGCCAGGCTTCCCCAAAAAATTGACCAATACATTTTTATTTTTTTATATACAATAATTTATCTTTAGTCTCTCTGTGATTCATAATTTTGCTTCAATTTACAAGAGGCTGAATGTATCTCACAGGAGAAAGCATCCGAGCGAGCGAAACAGCACCTCTCTGTCTCTCTACGTGTAGGCCATCTATCTGATGCTGTCTGGTCCAAACGAGTATGGCATTGTTGCCGCCCATGGCATTGAAGGCAAGGGAAGCCAGCGAGCATCTGGCCTCCCTTGACAAAAAAATTATAAGAATTAGCCTATCAGCGTTGAGCTAAATTGAGCAAGCTCAACTGTGAATGGTCTTTGAGCACCAAAAAAAAGTGTCAAGGGAAGCCAGCTTGGATTTGGCATCACTCCTATCAAATCCCATTGACAGCATATGTCATTGACAGAAAAACTTGAATTGTTGCATCTCGTTGTGCTATTGTCCTACGGTGGCTAGCTAGCCAGCTAGCTAAAATTGGCCCTTTCCTAAATTAGCCATGGATGGAGATAGGGATTTGGACTTGTGGTTTTCCTTAATTCTCCGTACTGGCCAATGATTATAATGGCGATTCTGATCCAACCATTAATTCATACATTGTTGTGCCCCTGGCCTGAGAGGATGGAAGTTCAATATGTAGCTAGATGTAGAAAGCTAATGTTAACTAGCTAACGTTGCCCATGAATGGAAGTTAGGCTAGCGAGCAAGCATTTTAGCCAGGTAGCCTAGGACAACAAAAAATAAAAGCATGTACTGTATGACAGAGTGATAGACTGTTTCGTCAACATGAAAAATAGGAGGATGGTATTGGCGTTTCTCTACAAGTAGGGTGAGTCAACAAGTCTTCTACTTGCACACACAACAATGTTGTTGTTGTTGTTGTTGTTGTTGTCACTGTATTAGATTAAGCAGAGGTGATTTGAGGGTGTTGAAATTTAGAAGTTGAAATGGTGCTGGAATAGTGGAGGCAGCTCCTGTTTTCTTTGCGACTTGCGGAAACTCTCTGTTCTAAATCAATTGCTGTTTAGTGGTCCGAAAATGTCGGAAACATTAAGTTGCTTGACCATGCTGTAGGTCATGTAACTGTCTGTTACTGTACATGCAATATGCTTTGTGGACTTCACTGGACAGAGGTTGCTATGCGGTTTTGTGATAAAACAAAGGTGTGGTTGAATTTATTCTTCTTACTGTCTCGGCCTTTAGGCCTATATATCACGGTTGCAAGGCATATGAATTAACAGGTTATAGAGCAAACAACGTAATTATCACAACACATAGGTTGTAATATGGGGGGGGGGGGGGGTGAGAGGGACGAAGTGAGGGAGGGAGACTGTTATTGAGAAAATACAGTAGTTAAAGAGACAGTGTTCAACAAGAATCTGTGTGTGTGTGTGTGTGTGGCCTAGTGTCCACACTGAGTGGCTGCAGAGTACTTTATACTGAAAAACACGCACAGACACACGAGGACAAACAATATAACGTAGTTACATAAATATAAATAATGGAGTGTCTAACTATTCTCCATGGTTGGTCCTCTTGCCTATTCTTTGAAGGTGGAAGGAGCCACAGTTATACACCTTAGCCTGCTTACTCACAATCCATCAATCAGATTAGTCCACGAGTGAGTAGGTGTGAGTTGTAGGGTGTCTAATTGTTCAATTTAAAAAAAAATAAGGTTGACTCTTAAAAGAGCCTGTTTTGATTATGTGCTGACATCACCCTTACCTGAGAAGTAGAAATCAAAGGGAGAGAAACTGGGAATGTAATAACTGCAGTTGACATAGCTACAGTGAGGGAAAAAAGTATTTGATCCCCTACTGATTTTGTACGTTTGCCCACTGACAAAGACATGATCAGTCTATAATTTTAAATGGTAGGTTTATTAGAACAGTGAGAGACAGAATAACAACAACAAAAATCCAGAAAAAAACGCATGTCAAAAATGTTATAAATTGATTTGCATTTTAATGAGGGAAATAAGTATTTGACCCCTCTGCAAAACATGACTTAGTACTTGGTGGCAAAACCCTTGTTGGCAATCACAGAGGTCAGACGTTTCTTGTAGTTGGCCACCAGGTTTGCACACATCTCAGGAGGGATTTTGTCCCACTCCTCTTTGCAGATCTTCTCCAAGTCATTAAGGTTTCGAGGCTGACGTTTGGCAACTCAAACCTTCAGCTCCCTCCACAGATTTTCTATGGGATTAAGGTCTGGAGACTGGCTAGGCCACTCCAGGACCTTAATGTGCTTCTTCTTGAGCCACTCCTTTGTTGCCTTGGCCGTGTGTTTTGGGTCATTGTCATGCTGGAATACCCATCCACAACCCATTTTCAAAGCCCTGGCTGAGGGAAGGAGGTTCTCACCCAAGATTTGACGGTACATGGCCCCGTCCATCGTCCCTTTGATGCGGTGAAGTTGTCCTGTCCCCTTAGCAGAAAAACACCCCCAAAGCATAATGTTTCCACCTCCATGTTTGATGGTGGGGATGGTGTTCTTGGGGTCATAGGCAGCATTCCTCCTCCTCCAAACACGGCGAGTTGAGTTGATGTCAAAGAGATCGATTTTGGTCTCATCTGAACACAACACTTTCACCCAGTTCTCCTCTGAATTATTCAGATGTTCATTGGCAAACTTCAGACGGGCCTGTATATGTGCTTTCTTGAGCAGGGGGACCTTGCGGGCGCTGCAGGATTTCAGTCCTTCACGGCGTAGTGTGGTACCAATTGTTTTCTTGGTGACTATGGTCCCAGCTGCCTTGAGATCATTGACAAGATCCTCCCGTGTAGTTCTGGGCTGATTCCTCACCGTTCTCATGATCATTGCAACTCCACGAGGTGAGATCTTGCATGGAGCCCCAGGCCGAGGGAGATTGACAGTTCTTTTGTGTTTCTTCCATTTGCGAATAATCGCACCAACTGTTGTCACCTTCTCACCAAGCTGCTTGGCGATGGTCTTGTAGCCCATTCCAGCCTTGTGTAGGTCTACAATCTTGTCCCTGACATCCTTGGAGAGCTCTTTGGTCTTGGCCATGGTGGAGCGTTTGGAATCTGATTGATTGATTGCTTCTGTGGACAGGTGTCTTTTATACAGGTAACAAGCTGAGATTAGGAGCACTCCCTTTAAAAGTGTGCTCCTAATCTCAGCTCGTTACCTGTATAAAAGACACCTGGGAGCCAGAAATCTTTCTGCTTGAGAGGGGGTCAAATACTTATTTCCCTCATTAAAATGCAAATCAATTCATAACATTTTTGAAATGCGTTTTTCTGGATTTTTTTGTTGTTATTCTGTCTCTCACTGTTCAAATAAACCTACCATTAAAATTATAGATAGATCATTTCTTTGTCAATGGGCAAACATACAAAATCAGCAGGGGATCAAATACTTTTTGCCCTCACTGTAAGTAAATGGAAGAATACTCTTATTGCAATGTGGGTGGCTCTTAAAAGAGCCTTTGGTTGTGCATAGTGTAGTCTATGGCACAAGGTTTTGCCAGAGAACAGCACCCTCTTTGAAGAAGAGCTGCAGGTCCCCTTCTGGTCCTCATGTCCATCCTCATGAAGTTATGCAGGACACAGGTAGCCTTCGCACACGCCTGAATTCCCCCACGAGGCAGTCCCAGATGGCCCTGGTCACACTCGCGACAATGCACCCAACCGTGCAGTGCCCTACACGGTAACTGTAGGCAATCATTTTGAAAGAATCTCCAGTTGCAAGGTATCTGTAGGAATATGGAAGATAATGTCATTATTAGACTTTTACATCACCAGGTCATTGTGGCTTACTAAACTATAACATCTCTTATAACAAATCATGATAACATTGGGTAGATAGATGCATGTGCACACACGTGCATGTGTAGCATGTGACAACAGCAGGATCATATCAAGGATAGAGTCACAAATGAATACATAAATACCAGTTGAAGCTTGATGATATGTTGATCATTTGAATCAGCTGTGTAGTGCTAAGGCAAAAACTAAAATGTGCACCCCTTTGAGACCCCAGAAACAGGACTGAGAACCACTGCTCTGTATTGGGACCTCTTCATCTGCAGACAGGCTTTCACAGCTCTCTGTATCTGAGGACAGAAAACATCACAATAAGCAGGCTTCATTATACTCATATTAGACAGCACTGAATATTATGTTGCTATTATCTCTGTGCTCAGTTTTTCTTTCTAGGGACTGGAACAACACAAAAGTACCTGCCCTATCAAGAATAGCCTGCTCTCTCCCTTCTTTGACAGCTGGAGCTGCTATCCTTTCACCCATGGCTGTTAGCTAGTTACCTACAAATGCATTTGGAGTTTGTGTTTTTAATTTACAATTAAATATGAAGTTGATATTTAATTCACTTAGCTATCTATACAGTCTGAAAAGTTGGCTAGCTAGCTATGTTAGCACCTCATTTGATTTAGCCTGCACTGTAGCTAGCTAGCTAATTATATATAATAAAGAAAATCATTTTCAAAATGTATTTACTTACTTGAATAGGTTCTCCCAGCCATATGGACGATTGGGGAAAGGGCAACAAAGTTTGTTTGTCACCAGAGCGGTTTAGAGCGTATTACTGCTTACCTGTGAATTAATTCATTTAACGGAGAATGGATTAAACTATTTACCCATTTAATAACCAGACCTTCATACAAACTTGCTATGCTGAATTGTTGGCGCACAATCGAACGTGCTGCTACAGTGGTGTAAAAAAGTGTTTGCCCCCTTCCTGATTTGTTATTTGTTTGCATGTTTGTCACACTTAAATGTTTCAGATCATCAAACAAATTTAAATATTAGTCAAAGATAATACAAATAAACACAAAATGCAGTTCTGAAATGAAGGTTGTTATTATTAAGGGAAAACTAAATCCAAACCCACATGGCCCTGTGTGAAAAAGTGATTGCCCCCTACAACCTAATAACTGGTTGGGCCACCCTTAGCAGCAACAACTGCAATCAAGTGTTTGCGATAACTTGCAATGAGTCTTTTACAGCGCTGTGGAGGAATTTTGGCCCACTCACCTTTGCAGAATTGTTGTAATTCAGCCACATTGGAGGGTTTTCAAGCATGAACTGCCTTTTTAAGGTCATGCCACATCATCTCAATAGGATTCAGGTCAGGACTTTGACTAGGCCACTCCAAAGTCTTCATTTTGTTTTTCTTCAGCCATTCAGAGGTGGACTTGCTGGTGTGTTTTGGATCATTGTCCTGCTGCAGAACCCAAGTTTGCTTCAGCTTGAGGCAGAGCATATGAGCGGAGTGGATCGGTGAGAATCTCAGCTCCTCGCTCACGGAGCTGTTCACCCCTCCGCTCCCCCCGCTCAAAGCCACATCAGGCCAGTCCGCTCATTATCGCTCAGCGCTCAACGCAGTTTGCATCGTGCTCCACTCAAATCGCCCCCCGCTCACTCCAAAAAAGGAACAAAATCTGCATGTATTTCACTTTTAGCTTAAACCACAGCCTTACTTTATCTCCCCAAATTTGTTGCATACAGACTCATCTCGGATTATCCATTCTGTCTTGAAACGGGGATCTAACACTGACGCTAAAATTAGATGTTAATCAGTATAGTATATTCCATAGCGAATTGACACGTTGTTTGCCAATGTTTCTGCAAAAGCAGCGATGCCCATTGGAAGTGCAGCGTGAGTGTAATCGGTGAGCAGGGATTTGATTTCTGTGACAGCAGGGAGGATCATCCCCAGGTTCCCCAGCTCCTTCTGCATTTTGTCTGTGAGATCTGCTAGTGGTGTCAGCACACTGACAAGGTGCGTCAGCTGCCGTACTTGATTCAGGGTGATGTTAGCAACATTAGACTTGAGTTTGTTTTGCCATAACGGGTCTTTTTGGAACAACCGGATGAACGACTGAATCATCCGCAGCTGGCTGCTCCATCGAATGGCGCAGGCATTTGTGGGGCGGACACCTAATTGGTCGGTTTCCTCTGTGCTCTTGCGTACACTTTTCACCAGGTGCCCGACTTTCACTAACAGCCTATTAATGTTGTCGTGCTCGTTAAAGGCGTTTTTGATCGCCAGCTGAAGCATGTGAATGGGGCATCTCAGATGTAAATTTGACAAAGTAAAGTACTGATTTATCATAGTTTCTTGGGGGGGTGTAGCCCGGTTGAGCTGCGCTGGCGAAGTGTTGCATCCCTTCGCGTTCTCCTTTACTCAGCGGTTCATAGTCCATGAAAATCATTTCAAAAAATGCTACATCCAGCTCTCTTTTTCTCTCCCTTGTTATGGTTGGGCCTTTGCGTGCAGTGAATAAACTTTTGAATTCCTCAACCCTTTTCTCTTGTTGCTGCTGCTGCTCCTCTCGCTCTATAAAATACAAATTCATGGACGACACAAATTAAATTAAACAGATGGATTCTGGGTCAGGCTTGAGCATGCTTCAGACTCGTGGTGTGAGCGAGCGAAATTGGAGCGGGACATAGGGCGACGCTCCGTCCTTTTAAAAATGCCGCTCTGCGCTCTGTTCAAAATCCGTCCGCTCACGCTCCACGCTCGCTCCCGCTCCACTCCGCTCATATGCTCTGGCTTGAGGTCACGAACAGATGGCCGGACATTCTCCTTCAGGATTCTTTGGTAGACAGCAGAATTCATGGTTCCATTTATCACAGCAAGTCTTCCAGGTCCTGAAGCAGCAAAACAGGCCCAGACCATCACACTACCGCCACCATATTTTACTATTGGTATGATGTTCTTTTTCTGAAATGCGGTGTTACTTTTACGCCAGATGTAATGGGACACACACCTTCCAAAAAGTTCAACTTTTGTCTCGTCAGTCCACAGAGTATTTTCCCAAAGGTCTTGGGGATCATCAAGATGTTTTCTGGCAAAAATGAGACGAGCCTTAATGTTCTTTTTGCTCAGCAGTGGTTTTCGTCTTGGAACTCTGCCATGCAGGCCATTTTTGCCCAGCCTCTTTCTTATGGTGGAGTCATGAACACTGACCTTAACTGAGGCAAGTGAGGCCTGCAGCTCTTTGGATGTTGTTGTGGGGTCTTTTGTGACCTCTTGGATGAGTCGTCGCTGCGCTCTTGGGGTAATTTTGGTCGGCCAGCCACTCCTGGGAAGGTTCACCACTGTTCCATGTTTTCGCCATTTGTGGATAATGGCTCTCACTGTGGTTCGCTGGAGTCCCAAAGCTTTAGAAATGGCTTTATAACCTTTTCCAGATTGATGGATCTCAATTACTTTCTTTCTCATTTGTTCCTGAATTTCTTTGGATCTCGACATGATCTAGCTTTTGAGGATCTTTTGGTCTACTTCACTTTGTCAGGCAGGTCCTATTTAAGTGATTCCTTGATTGAGAACAGGTGTGGCAGTAATCAGGCCTGGGTGTGGCTAGAGGAATTGAACTCAGGTGTGATAAATCACAGTTGAGTTGTGTTATAACAGGGGGGGCAAACACTTTTTCACACAGGGCCATGTAGGTTTGGATTTTGTTTTCCCTTAATAATAACAACCTTCATTTCAAAACTGCATTTTGTGTTTACTTGTGTTATCTTTGACTAATATTTAAATTTGTTTGATGATCTGAAACATTTAAGTGTGACAAACATGCAAACAAATAACAAATCAGGAAGGGGGCAAACACTTTTTCACACCACTGTATATGCACAAGTGAGCCACTCTGGGCGGCCGGAGCGGCACGCGGCAATTTACCACGTACTAATGTACACGAGCCATTAGTGTGTTTTGATCTATTAATGATAGCTTTTAAGACATTTTCTGGTAGATGTTTTCTAAGACCCCTTTTCCATCAGTTTATCCAGAAATTGAAGCCTTTACTTGTGCCTCATTTTTAAGATGACATTTTTTTGAAAATGTATCTATGCCTTCATTTCCCCAAAATATAGACTGCTAGCTTTCATTTGACCCCCAAATTGATACGCTCCTATGAACTTCACACATTGGTGCTCATGGGTCCTTTTCAATGGAAATGCCCTTTACTCACATCGGCCACGGAGGGCAAGATCACAGTCCTTCGGAACAACAGGGTCTTTCACGCAAGACTCAGTGTTGTATTCCTCAAAGCGAGCATAAAAGGTATTTATACTGAACAAAAATATAAACGCAACATGCAACAATTTCTAAGATTTTACTGAGTTACAGTTCATATGACGAAATCAGTTAATTGAAATAAATTCATTAGGCCCTAATCTATGGATTTCACATGACTGGGAATACTGATACGCATCTGTTGCTCACAGATAACTTTAAATAATGGGCCTCACAATGGGCCTCAGGATCTCGTCAAGGTATTTCTGTGCATTCACAATAAAATGCAATTGTGTTCGTTGTCCGTAGCTTATGCCTGCCCATACCATAACCCCACCGCCACCATGGGGCACTCTGTTCACAACATTGACATCAGCAAACCGCTCGCCCACACAACGCCATACACGTGGTCCACGGTTGTGAGGCCGGTTGGATGTACTGCCAAATTCTCTAAAACGACGTTGAAGGCGGCTTATGGTAGAGAAATGAACATTACATTCTCTGGCAACAGCTCTGCTGGACATTCCTGCAGTCAGCATGTCAATTGCACGCTCCCTCAAAACTTGAGACATCTGTGGCATTGTGTTGTGTGACAAAACTGCACATGGAAAATTTCTGGGATATTTTATTTCAGCTCATGAAACACTTTACATGTTGCGTTTATATTTTTGTTCAATGTAGCTCGTTTAGGAGTTCTGTATCACTGGGCATATCACAGCTGGGTTTCCCTTTGTAATCTGTTAACAACTCCAGATAAACGCACAACCATTACAGTATAACTACTATACATTTCTATTTCTATGGGCACAAAACTTAAGTGCAGTGCAATTTACTACCAATTAAAATGTATAATTCATTTTTTTTATGGAAGAAAAAAACATGGCAGATCTATAATAGTTAAGCCAGGAGAATAAATGATTATGTTCGATAACCTCACGTCATTAATCACCCTCAGCAGGTAGCCTCCCCTGGAGTAGCCTAGCTCTGTGGCTCACCTAGAGCCAGCATGGGATCATACACTAGGATCACGCTGTGGAAATCTAGATGTACTGTATTTGATGGCCCAGTGTAACTTCCTCTCCCTCTAGTAAGTCATCTTCACCACCAGAGGCTTCTGGTGCATCAAGATAATATCATTATCAACCCACAAGGCCCATGGGTAATATCACCCCCATCACCATGCCTCCAGCAAAGACAACACAGGGTAGGTCTACAGACAGTGAGTAGGTAGAGAATGGGTTTAGATGTGCATTAGGCCTAGTACATCCTTCCCATGACTGTCACTTACTTTATGCAAAGTGCCAGACCATCTAGCTAGAGGCATAGAGCAGCAACCCATTTCCCTGCTTAACTGTGTATGGTAAGGGGGAGGGAGAGGGAGTGGGGCAGAGAGAGAGAAAATGAAAGAGGGGGAGGGAGAGAGAGGGGGGAGGGAGGGAGGAGGGAGAGTTAGAGAGGGAGAGAGATGGAGAGAGAGGGGGCGGGAGATCGAGAAAGAGGGAAAAGTGGAGAGGGAGAATGAAAGAGAGAGGGAGAGAGAAAGAGGGGGATACCAAAGGGGGCCCATTCTAGGACATTACATCATTGCTCTCCCTGCTGCTTCTGCTGCAGTGGCCGACAATGAAAGAGCAATCCCATCTCTCCGTTTCTACACAGTGACCGTTAGCTACAGTGGGGAAAAAAAGTATTTAGTCAGCCACCAATTGTGCAAGTTCTCCCACTTAAAATATGAGAGAGGCCTGTAATTTTCATCATAGGTACACGTCAACTATGACAGACAAAATGAGGGAAAAAAATCCAGAAAATCACATTGTAGGATTTTTAATGAATTTATTTGCAAATTATGGTGGAAAATAAGTATTTGGTCAATAACAAAAGTTTCTCAATACTTTGTTATATACCCTTTGTTGGCAATGACACAGGTCAAACGTTTTCTGTAAGTCTTCACAAGGTTTTCACACACTGTTGCTGGTATTTTGGCCCCTTCCTCCATGTAGATCTCCTCTAGAGCAGTGATGTTTTGGGGCTGTCGCTGGGCAACACAGACTTTCAACTCCCTCCAAAGATTTTCTATGGGGTTGAGATCTGGAGACTGGCTAGGCCACTCCAGGACCTTGAAATGCTTCTTACGAAGCCACTCCTTCGTTGCCCGGGCGGTGTGTTTGGGATCATTGTCATGCTGAAAGACCCCTTCACGTTTCATCTTCAATGCCCTTGCTGATGGAAGGAGGTTTTCACTAAAAATCTCACGATACATGGCCCCATTCATTCTTTCCTTTACACGGATCAGTCGTCCTGGTCCCTTTGCAGAAAAACAGCCCCAAAGCATCATGTTTCCACCCCCATGCTTCACAGTAGGTATGGTGTTCTTTGGATGCAACTCAGCATTCATTGTCCTCCAAACACGACGAGTTGAGTTTTTACCAAAAAGTTATATTTTGGTTTCATCTGACCATATGACATTCTCCCAATCCTCTTCTGGATCATCCAAATGCACTCTAGCAAACTTCAGACGGGCCTGGACATGTACTGGCTTAAGCAGGGGGACACGTCTGGCACTGCAGGATTTGAGTCCCTGGCGGCGTAGTGTGTTACTGATGGTAGGCTTTGTTACTTTGGTCCCATCTCTCTGCAGGTCATTCACTAGGTGCCCCCGTGTGGTTCTGGGATTTTTGCTCACCGTTCTTGTGATCATTTTGACCCCACGGGGTGAGATCTTGCGTGGAGCCCCAGATCGAGGGAGATTATCAGTGGTCTTGTATGTCTTCCATTTCCTAATAATTGCTCCCACAGTTGATTTCTTCAAACCAAGCTGCTTACCTATTGCAGATTCAGTCTTCCCAGCCTGGTGCAGGTCTACAATTTTGTTTCTGGTGTCCTTTGACAGCTCTTTGGTCTTGGCCATAGTGGAGTTTGGAGTGTGACTGTTTGAGGTTGTGGACAGGTGTCTTTTATACTGATAACAAGTTCAAACAGGTGCCATTAATACAGGTAACGAGTGGAGGACAGAGGAACCTCTTAAAGAAGAAGTTACAGGTCTGTGAGAGCCAGAAATCTTGCTTGTTTGTAGGTGACCAAATACTTATTTTCCACCATAATTTGCAAATAAATTCATTAAAAATCCTACAATGTGATTTTCTGGATTTTTTTTCTCAATTTGTCTGTCATAGTTGACGTGTACCTATGATGAAAATTACAGGCCTTTCTCATCTTTTTAAGTGGGAGAACTTGCACAATTGGTGGCTGACTAAATACTTTTTTTCCCCACTGTACCTCTGTTCACACACATACACATATTGTAACATCTAGTCCTTGGGTTTGCCAGACAACCAGCAGGCAGCTTC
>NW_028161256.1:0-42500 GCF_964263955.1 Coregonus lavaretus
TTTTTATCAACACCCTGCTGTGTAAAACTCCCTCCACTGGAACCAGCTGTTAACAAGAGGACTAGATCAGTAGATTAGCTTCAGTGGTGTCCTCCCTCACAGTGCTGCTCTCTCTCAGCCACTGCACCCTGTTCCCTTCACAGTGCTGCTCTCTCTCAGCCACTGCACCCTGTTCCCTTCACAGTGCTGCTCTCTCTCAGCCACTGCTGCTGGGCCGCGTCCCAAACCGTACCCTGTTCCCTTCACAGTGCTGCTCTCTCTCAGCCACTGGGCCGCGTCCCAAACAGCACCCTGTTCCCTTCACAGTGCTGCTCTCTCTCAGCCACTGGGCCGCGTCCCAAACAGCACCCTGTTCCCCTCACAGTGCTGCTCTCTCTCAGCCACTGCTGCTGGGCCGCGTCCCAAACAGCACCCTGTTCCCTTCACAGTGCTGCTCTCTCTCAGCCACTGCTGCTGGGCCGCGTCCCAAACAGCACCCTGTTCCCTTCACAGTGCTGCTCTCTCTCAGCCACTGGGCCGCGTCCCAAACAGCACCCTGTTCCCTTCACAGTGCTGCTCTCTCTCAGCCACTGCTGCTGGGCCGCGTCCCAAACAGCACCCTGTTCCCTTCACAGTGCTGCTCTCTCTCAGCCACTGGGCCGCGTCCCAAACAGCACCCTGTTCCCTTCACAGTGCTGCTCTCTCTCAGCCACTGCTGCTGGGCCGCGTCCCAAACAGCACCCTGTTCCCTTCACAGTGCTGCTCTCTCTCAGCCACTGGGCCGCGTCCCAAACAGCACCCTGTTCCCTTCACAGTGCTGCTCTCTCTCAGCCACTGCTGCTCGGCCGCGTCCCAAACAGCACCCTGTTCCCTTCACAGTGCTGCTCTCTCTCAGCCACTGGGCCGCGTCCCAAACAGCACCCTGTTCCCTTCACAGTGCTGCTCTCTCTCAGCCACTGCTGCTGGGCCGCGTCCCAAACAGCACCCTGTTCCCTTCACAGTGCTGCTCTCTCTCAGCCACTGGGCCGCGTCCCAAACAGCACCCTGTTCCCTTCACAGTGCTGCTCTCTCTCAGCCACTGCTGCTGGGCCGCGTCCCAAACAGCACCCTGTTCCCCTCACAGTGCTGCTCTCTCTCAGCCACTGCTGCTGGGCCGCGTCCCAAACAGCACCCTGTTCCCTTCACAGTGCTGCTCTCTCTCAGCCACTGCTGCTGGGCCGCGTCCCAAACAGCACCCTGTTCCCTTCACAGTGCACTACTTTAGACAAAGGACCTGTGTTCATACTCAGTGTCCATGGCTGTTAACTGGAGCTTTACGCTGATGGGGCTGCTGTGGCGACGGCTGTTAACAGTGTGCATCCCTCTGGTTGACCCTGAGTTTAATAACCTCTAGTTTCAGTGTCAGGGCGGACTACCTGGATTAGCTGCCCTGTGGTTTACTGTTTAGTGCCTTCAGTGATCTAACATTCACACTGGACTCTTTCCCTCTTTCCCGCTCTGACTCTGCTGATAACTACTCTATCCAGGAAACATGTACTTACCATGACTGGGATATGGGGTCCTCCCACCTGGCTATCTGACTGGGATATGTGGTCGTCCCACCTGGCTATCTGACTGAGATATGGGGTCCTCCCACCTGGCTATCTGACTGGGATATGTGGTCCTCCCACCTGGCTATCTGACTGGGATATGGGGTGGTCCCACCTGGCTATCTGACTGGGATATGTGGTCCTCCCACCTGGCTATCTGACTGAGATATGGGGTCCTCCCACCTGGCTATCTGACTGGGATATGTGGTCCTCCCACCTGGCTATCTGACTGGGATATGTGGTCGTCCCACCTGGCTATCTGACTGGGATATGGGGTCGTCCCACCTGGCTATCTGACTGGGATATGGGGTCGTCCCACCTGGCTATCTGACTGGGATATGGGGTCGTCCCACCTGGCTATCTGACTGGGATATGGGGTCGTCCCACCTGGCTATCTGACTGGGATATGGGGTCGTCCCACCTGGCTATCTGACTGGGATATGGGGTCGTCCCACCTGGCTATCTGACTGGGATATGGGGTCGTCCCACCTGGCTATCTGACTGGGATATGGGGTCGTCCCACCTGGCTATCTGACTGGGATATGGGGTCGTCCC
Source organism: Coregonus lavaretus (assembly GCF_964263955.1). Classification (NCBI taxonomy): domain Eukaryota; kingdom Metazoa; phylum Chordata; class Actinopteri; order Salmoniformes; family Salmonidae; genus Coregonus; species Coregonus lavaretus. Next base: position 2,124 of record NW_028161256.1, read on the forward strand.
ACCTGGCTATCTGCAGATGAATGCACTAACTATAAGTCGCTCTGGATAAGAGTGTCTCTAACGTAAAACATTTACAAATGTAGTGGTGTAGTACTGCCTGTATTAGCTGGCTGTGTTGTACTGTGTAGTGGTATAGTACTACCTGTATTAGCTGGCTGTGTTGTACTGTGTAGTGGTATAGTACTACCTGTATTAGCTGGCTGTGTTGTACTGTGTAGTGGTATAGTACTGCCTGTATTAGCTGGCTGTGTTGTATTGTGTAGTGGTATAGTACTGCCTGTATTAGCTGGCTGTGTTGTAGTGGTATAGTACTACCTGTATTAGCTGGCTGTATTGTACTGTGTAGTGGTATAGTACTGCCTGTATTAGCTGGCTGTGTTGTACTGTGTAGTGGTATAGTACTACCTCTATTAGCTGGCTGTGTTGTACTGTGTAGTGGTATAGTACTACCTGTATTAGCTGGCTGTGTTGTACTGTGTAGTGGTATAGTACTGCCTGTATTAGCTGGCTGTGTTGTATTGTGTAGTGGTATAGTAATGCCTGTATTAGCTGGCTGTGTTGTAGTGGTGTAGTACTGCCTGTATTAGCTGGCTGTGTTGTACTGTGTAGTGGTATAGTACTGCCTGTATTAGCTGGCTGTATTGTACTGTGTAGTGGTATAGTACTGCCTGTATTAACTGGCTGTGTTGTACTGTGTAGTGGTATAGTACTGCCTGTATTAGCTGGATGTGTTGTAGTGGTATAGTACTGCCTCTATTAGCTGGCTGTGTTGTACTGTGTAGTGTTATAGTACTGCCTGTATTAGCTGGCTGTGTTGTAGTGGTATAGTACTGCCTGTATTAGCTGGCTGTGTTGTACTGCGTAGTGTTATAGTACTGCCTGTATTAGCTGGCTGTGTTGTAGTGGTATAGTACTGCCTGTATTAGCTGGCTGTATTGTACTGTGTAGTGGTATAGTACTGCCTGTATTAGCTGGCTGTGTTGTAGTGGTATAGTACTGCCTGTATTAGCTGGCTGTATTGTACTGTGTAGTGGTATAGTACTACCTCTATTAGCTGGCTGTGTTGTACTGTGTAGTGGTATAGTACTGCCTGTATTAGCTGGCTGTGTTGTACTCTGTAGTGGTATAGTACTGCCTGTATTAGCTGGCTGTGTTGTACTGTGTAGTGGTATAGTACTGCCTGTATTAGCTGGCTGTGTTGTACTGTGTAGTGGTATAGTACTACCTGTATTAGCTGGCTGTGTTGTAGTGGTATAGTACTGCCTGTATTAGCTGGCTGTGTTGTACTGTGTAGTGGTATAGTACTACCTGTATTAGCTGGCTGTGTTGTACTGTGTAGTGGTATAGTACTACCTGTATTAGCTGGCTGTGTTGTACTGTGTAGTGTTATAGTACTACCTGTATTAGCTGGCTGTGTTGTACTGTGTAGTGGTATAGTACTGCCTGTATTAGCTGGCTGTGTTGTACTGTGTAGTGGTATAGTACTGCCTGTATTAGCTGGCTGTGTTGTAGTGGTATAGTACTGCCTGTATTAGCTGGCTGTGTTGTACTGTTTAGTGGTATAGTACTACCTGTATTAGCTGGCTGTGTTGTACTGTGTAGTGGTATAGTACTGCCTGTATTAGCTGTCTGTGTTGTAGTGGTATAGTACTGCCTGTATTAGCTGGCTGTGTTGTAGTGGTATAGTACTGCCTGTATTAGCTGGCTGTGTTGTACTGTGTAGTGGTATAGTACTACCTGTATTAGCTGGCTGTGTTGTAGTGGTGTAGTACTGCATGTATTAGCTGGCTGTGTTGTAGTGTGTAGTGGTATAGTACTACCTGTATTAGCTGGCTGTGTTGTACTGTGTAGTGGTATAGTACTACCTGTGTTAGCTGGCTGTGTTGTAGTGTGTAGTGGTGTAGTACTACCTGTATTAGCTGGCTGTGTTGTAGTGTGTAGTGGTGTAGTACTGCATGTATTAGCTGGCTGTGTTGTACTGTGTAGTGGTGTAGTAATACCTGTATTAGCTGGCTGTGTTGTAGTGGTGTAGTACTACCTGTATTAGCTGGATGTGTTGTACTGTGTAGTAATTGTTGATCTGGTGAAGGTTTTCTCCTGGAGTAAGGAAGGATATACCGGTAATTGTTGATCTGGTGAAGGTTTTCTCCTGTAGTAAGGAAGGATATACCGGTAATTGTTGATCTGGTGAAGGTTTTCTCCTGTAGTAAGGAAGGATATACCAGTAATTGTTGATCTGGTGAAGGTTTTCTCCTGGAGTAAGGAAGGATATACCGGTAATTGTTGATCTGCTGAAGGTTTTCTCCTGTAGTAAGGAAGGATATACCGGTAATTGTTGATCTGGTGAAGGTTTTCTCCTGTAGTAAGGAAGGATATACCGGTAGTTGTTGATCTGGTGAAGGTTTTCTCCTGGAGTAAGGAAGGATATTCCGGTAATTGTTGATCTGGTGAAGGTTTTCTCCTGTAGTAAGGAAGGATATACCGGTAATTGTTGATCTGGTGAAGGTTTTCTCCTGGAGTAAGGAAGGATATACCGGTAATTGTTGATCTGGTGAAGGTTTTCTCCTGTAGTAAGGAAGGATATACCGGTAATTGTTGATCTGGTGAAGGTTTTCTCCTGTAGTAAGGAAGGATATACCGGTAATTGTTGATCTGGTGAAGGTTTTCTCCTGTAGTAAGGAAGGATAAACCGGTAATTGTTGATCTGGTGAAGGTTTTCTCCTGTAGTAAGGAAGGATATACCGGTAATTGTTGATCTGGTGAAGGTTTTCTCCTGGAGTAAGGAAGGATATACCGGTAATTGTTGATCTGGTGAAAGTTTTCTCCTGTAGTAAGGAAGGATATACCGGTAATTGTTGATCTGGTGAAGGTTTTCTCCTGTAGTAAGGAAGGATATACCAGTAATTGTTGATCTGGTGAAGGTTTTCTCCTGGAGTAAGGAAGGATATACCGGTAATTGTTGATCTGCTGAAGGTTTTCTCCTGTAGTAAGGAAGGATATACCGGTAATTGTTGATCTGGTGAAGGTTTTCTCCTGTAGTAAGGAAGGATATACCGGTAATTGTTGATCTGGTGAAGGTTTTCTCCTGGAGTAAGGAAGGATATACCGGTAATTGTTGATCTGGTGAAGGTTTTCTCCTGGAGTAAGGAAGGATATACCAGTAATTGTTGATCTGGTGAAGGTTTTCTCCTGTAGTAAGGAAGGATATACCGGTAATTGTTGATCTGCTGAAGATTTTCTCCTGGAGTAAGGAAGGATATACCGGTAATTGTTGATCTGGTGAAGGTTTTCTCCTGTAGTAAGGAAGGATATACCGGTAATTGTTGATCTGGTGAAGGTTTTCTCCTGTAGTAAGGAAGGATATACCGGTAATTGTTGATCTGGTGAAGGTTTTCTCCTGTAGTAAGGAAGGATATACCGGTAATTGTTGATCTGGTGAAGGTTTTCTCCTGTAGTAAGGAAGGATATACCGGTAATTGTTGATCTGGTGAAGGTTTTCTCCTGGAGTAAGGAAGGATATACCGGTAATTGTTGATCTGGTGAAGGTTTTCTCCTGTAGTAAGGAAGGATATACCGGTAATTGTTGATCTGGTGAAGGTTTTCTCCTGTAGTAAGGAAGGATATACCGGTAATTGTTGATCTGGTGAAGGTTTTCTCCTGTAGTAAGGAAGGATATACCGGTAATTGTTGATCTGGTGAAGGTTTTCTCCTGGAGTAAGGAAGGATATACCGGTAATTGTTGATCTGGTGAAGGTTTTCTCCTGTAGTAAGGAAGGATATACCGGTAATTGTTGATCTGGTGAAGGTTTTCTCCTGTAGTAAGGAAGGATATACCAGTAATTGTTGATCTGGTGAAGGTTTTCTCCTGGAGTAAGGAAGGATATACCGGTAATTGTTGATCTGCTGAAGGTTTTCTCCTGTAGTAAGGAAGGATATACCGGTAATTGTTGATCTGGTGAAGGTTTTCTCCTGTAGTAAGGAAGGATATACCAGTAATTGTTGATCTGGTGAAGGTTTTCTCCTGGAGTAAGGAAGGATATACCGGTAATTGTTGATCTGCTGAAGGTTTTCTCCTGTAGTAAGGAAGGATATACCGGTAATTGTTGATCTGGTGAAGGTTTTCTCCTGTAGTAAGGAAGGATATACCGGTAATTGTTGATCTGGTGAAGGTTTTCTCCTGGAGTAAGGAAGGATATTCCGGTAATTGTTGATCTGGTGAAGGTTTTCTCCTGTAGTAAGGAAGGATATACCGGTAATTGTTGATCTGGTGAAGGTTTTCTCCTGGAGTAAGGAAGGATATACCGGTAATTGTTGATCTGGTGAAGGTTTTCTCCTGTAGTAAGGAAGGATATACCGGTAATTGTTGATCTGGTGAAGGTTTTCTCCTGGAGTAAGGAAGGATATACCGGTAATTGTTGATCTGGTGAAGGTTTTCTCCTGTAGTAAGGAAGGATATACCGGTAATTGTTGATCTGGTGAAGGTTTTCTCCTGTAGTAAGGAAGGATATACCGGTAATTGTTGATCTGGTGAAGGTTTTCTCCTGGAGTAAGGAAGGATATACCGGTAATTGTTGATCTGGTGAAGGTTTTCTCCTGTAGTAAGGAAGGATATACCGGTAATTGTTGATCTGGTGAAGGTTTTCTCCTGGAGTAAGGAAGGATATACCGGTAATTGTTGATCTGGTGAAGGTTTTCTCCTGGAGTAAGGAAGGATATACCAGTAATTGTTGATCTGGTGAAGGTTTTCTCCTGTAGTAAGGAAGGATATACCGGTAATTGTTGATCTGGTGAAGATTTTCTCCTGGAGTAAGGAAGGATATACCGGTAATTGTTGATCTGGTGAAGGTTTTCTCCTGTAGTAAGGAAGGATATACCGGTAATTGTTGATCTGGTGAAGGTTTTCTCCTGGAGTAAGGAAGGATATACCGGTAATTGTTGATCTGGTGAAGGTTTTCTCCTGTAGTAAGGAAGGATATACCGGTAATTGTTGATCTGGTGAAGGTTTTCTCCTGTAGTAAGGAAGGATATACCGGTAATTGTTGATCTGGTGAAGGTTTTCTCCTGTAGTAAGGAAGGATATACCGGTAATTGTTGATCTGGTGAAGGTTTTCTCCTGGAGTAAGGAAGGATATACCGGTAATTGTTGATCTGGTGAAGGTTTTCTCCTGGAGTAAGGAAGGATATACCGGTAATTGTTGATCTGGTGAAGGTTTTCTCCTGGAGTAAGGAAGGATATACCGGTAATTCAAACAGGGTGAAGGTTATGAAATGACACAATTTGGGGACAAATTCATGGCAATAGAATATGCCAGTGAGTGAAATAAGACGGTGATGGCAGGTCGTCTCTTTCCTTGAAAGGAGGGAAACGGATCAGATTATACTTTCAGGCCTGTTTTCTGCCACTAAATGAATCTAGTTTGCTCAAATCTCTGATATATATCCCGCTCCTGTTGGCTGATCAAAACATGACATCTAGATCTGAGCCGAGACAGACACACACACACACAGACACACACACACACACACACACACATACACACACACACAGACACACACACACACACACACACACACACACACAGATCTGAACGGTGACATCTAGTGATGAAATCAGCAGCGTTCTGTCTTCAAAGCCTCCATGAGTCACTGGAAACCCGTGTACGTGTCAGAACGGCGGTGTTTGATCACTTCTCTTTAACCAGCTGCTACTGCTGCACCAACGAGAACACTCTGAACACACACACACACACACACACACACACACACACACACACACACACACACACACAGACACGCACACATACACACACACACACACACACACACACACACACACACACACAGACACGCACACATACACACACACACACACACACACACACACACACACACACACACACACATACACACACACACACACAGACACACACACACACACAGACACACACACACACACACACACACACACACACAGACACACACACACAGACACACACACACACACACACACACACACACACACACACACACACATACACACACACACACACACACACACACACACACACACACACACACACACACACGTAGCTTTACTGAACCGGGGACGGTGGGTGGAGAGGAGGGGGACAAGGTACCTGATTAAACATCAAAGAGAAACAGAGAGACGAACAGAACTGATACAAGACTGCAGCTAAATGGAGTGTCAGACCTGACGTTGCTATGGTGCAACTGTACTCCACAGAAGTCTGTTTCTCTCTGAGAGATAGAAAATAGTGTTCTGATTCTTTTATCTCTATCTGGAGCAGGATCAGTGGAGCGGGAGAGTCTGGGTACTGTTATTTGTTGTTGTTAGGGAACTAGTTTCTCTGAGGAGTCAACTCTGTCAGCTTGGATATCCCTCCTCCTCCTCCTCCTCCTCCTCCTCCTCCTCAGTCCCTCCCTTGGTCATCACAATGACAGCATCCCAAATGGTGCTCTATTCCCTATATAGTACACTACTTTAGACCAGAGCCCTATGACACCCTATTCCCTATATAGTACACTACTTTAGACCAGAGCCCTATGACACCCTATTCCCTATATAGTGCACTACTTTAGACCAGAGCCCTATGGCACCCTATGCCCTATATAGTGCACTACTTTAGACCAGAGCCCTATGACACCCTATTCCCTATATAGTACACTACTTTAGACCAGAGCCGTATGACACCCTATTCCCTATATAGTACACTACTTTAGACCAGAGCCCTATGACACCCTATTCCCTATATAGTGCACTACTTTAGACCAGAGCCCTATGACACCCTATTCCCTATATAGTGCACTACTTTAGACCAGAGCCCTATGACACCCTATTCCCTATATAGTACACTACTTTAGACCAGAGCCCTATGACACCCTATTCCCTATATAGTGCACTACTTTAGACCAGAGCCCTATGACACCCTATTCCCTATATAGTGCACTACTTTAGACCAGAGCCCTATGACACCCTATTCCCTATATAGTGCACTACTTTAGACCAGAGCCCTATGACACCCTATTCCCTATATAGTACACTACTTTAGACCAGAGCCCTATGACACCCTATTCCCTATATAGTGCACTACTTTAGACCAGAGCCCTATGACACCCTATTCCCTATATAGTACACTACTTTAGACCAGAGCCCTATGACACCCTATTCCCTATATAGTGCACTACTTTAGACCAGAGCCCTATGACACCCTATTCCCTATATAGTGCACTACTTTAGACCAGAGCCCTATGACACCCTATTCCCTATATAGTGCACTACTTTAGACCAGAGCTCTATGACACCCTGTTCCCTATATAGTGCACTACTTTAGACCAGAGCCCTATGACACCCTATTCCCTATATAATGCACTACTTTAGACCAGAGCTATATGACACCCTATTCCCTATATAGTGCACTACTTTAGACCAGAGCCCTATGACACCCTATTCCCTATATAGTGCACTACTTTAGACCAGAGCTCTATAGGCCCTGTAGTGCACTAATTAGGGAATAGGGTGCCATTTGGGACGCAGCCCGTGACCTGAGGTTTCTGACTCCCCCGTATGCTTTCCGTAATGACCCATCACACACATACCCTTCTCTTCCCGTCATCATGACTACCTCTCCCCCCCTGACATCAGCCTTCAGCCCGTCTCCCAGGCGCTGGACAGAGTCTTCCCTTCATCATGACTACCTCTCCCCCCCTGACATCAGCCTTCAGCCCGTCTCCCAGGCGCTGGACAGAGTCTTCCCGTCATCATGACTACCTCTCCCCCCCTGACCTCAGCCTTCAGCCCGTCTCCCAGGCGCTGGACAGAGTCTTCCCGTCATCATGACTACCTCTCCCCCCCTGACCTCAGCCTTCAGCCCGTCTCCCAGGCGCTGGACAGAGTCTTCCCGTCATCATGACTACCTCTCCCCCCCTGACCTCAGCCTTCAGCCCGTCTCCCAGGCGCTGGACAGAGTCTTCCCGTCATCATGACTACCTCTCCCCCCCTGACCTCAGCCTTCAGCCCGTCTCCCAGGCGCTGGACAGAGTCTTCCCGTCATCATGACTACCTCTCCCCCCCTGACCTCAGCCTTCAGCCCGTCTCCCAGGCGCTGGACAGAGTCTTCCCGTCATCATGACTACCTCTCCCCCCCTGACCTCAGCCTTCAGCCCGTCTCCCAGGCGCTGGACAGAGTCTTCCCGTCATCATGACTACCTCTCCCCCCCTGACCTCAGCCTTCAGCCCGTCTCCCAGGCGCTGGACAGAGTCTTCCCGTCATCATGACTACCTCTCCCCCCCTGACCTCAGCCTTCAGCCCGTCTCCCAGGCGCTGGACAGAGTCTTCCCGTCATCATGACTACCTCTCCCCCCCTGACATCAGCCTTCAGCCCGTCTCCCAGGCGCTGGACAGAGTCTTCCCGTCATCATGACTACCTCTCCCCCCCTGACATCAGCCTTCAGCCCGTCTCCCAGGCGCTGGACAGAGTCTTCCCGTCATCATGACTACCTCTCCCCCCCTGACCTCAGCCTTCAGCCCGTCTCCCAGGCGCTGGACAGAGTCTTCCCGTCATCATGACTACCTCTCCCCCCCTGACCTCAGCCTTCAGCCCGTCTCCCAGGCGCTGGACAGAGTCTTCCCTTCATCATGACTACCTCTCCCCCCCTGACCTCAGCCTTCAGCCCGTCTCCCAGGCGCTGGACAGAGTCTTCCCTTCATCATGACTACCTCTCCCCCCCTGACCTCAGCCTTCAGCCCGTCTCCCAGGCGCTGGACAGAGTCTTCCCGTCATCATGACTACCTCTCCCCCCCTGACCTCAGCCTTCAGCCCGTCTCCCAGGCGCTGGACAGAGTCTTCCCGTCATCATGACTACCTCTCCCCCCCTGACCTCAGCCTTCAGCCCGTCTCCCAGGCGCTGGACAGAGTCTTCCCGTCATCATGACTACCTCTCCCCCCCTGACCTCAGCCTTCAGCCCGTCTCCCAGGCGCTGGACAGAGTCTTCCCGTCATCATGACTACCTCTCCCCCCCTGACCTCAGCCTTCAGCCCGTCTCCCAGGCGCTGGACAGAGTCTTCCCGTCATCATGACTACCTCTCCCCCCCTGACCTCAGCCTTCAGCCCGTCTCCCAGGCGCTGGACAGAGTCTTCCCGTCATCATGACTACCTCTCCCCCCCTGACCTCAGCCTTCAGCCCGTCTCCCAGGCGCTGGACAGAGTCTTCCCGTCATCATGACTACCTCTCCCCCCCTGACCTCAGCCTTCAGCCCGTCTCCCAGGCGCTGGACAGAGTCTTCCCGTCATCATGACTACCTCTCCCCCCCTGACCTCAGCCTTCAGCCCGTCTCCCAGGCGCTGGACAGAGTCTTCCCGTCATCATGACTACCTCTCCCCCCCTGACATCAGCCTTCAGCCCGTCTCCCAGGCGCTGGACAGAGTCTTCCCGTCATCATGACTAGGGTGGTTCTGTCACTATGGGTCAGAGTGGTCCTGTCACTATGGGTCAGAGTGGTCCTGTCACTATGGGTCAGAGTGGTCCTGTCACTATGGGTCAGAGTGGTCCTGTCAGTACGGGTCAGAGTGGTCCTGTCAGTATGGGTCAGAGTGGTCCTGTCACTATGGGTCAGAGTGGTCCTGTCACTATGGGTCAGAGTGGTCCTGTCACTATGGGTCAGAGTGGTCCTGTCACTATGGGTCAGAGTGGTCCTGTCACTATGGGTCAGAGTGGTCCTGTCACTATGGGTCAGAGTGGTCCTGTCACTATGGGTCAGGGTGGTCCTGTCAGTATGGGTCAGAGTGGTCCTGTCACTATGGGTCAGAGTGGTCCTGTCAGTATGGGTCAGAGTGGTCCTGTCACTATGGGTCAGAGTGGTCCTGTCACTATGGGTCAGAGTGGTCCTGTCACTATGGGTCAGGGTGGTCCTGTCACTATGGGTCAGGGTGGTCCTGTCACTATGGGTCAGGGTGGTCCTGTCACTATGGGTCAGGGTGGTCCTGTCACTATGGGTCAGAGTGGTCCTGTCACTATGGGTCAGAGTGGTCCTGTCACTATGGGTCAGAGTGGTCCTGTCACTATGGGTCAGAGTGGTTCTGTCAGTACGGGTCAGAGTGGTCCTGTCACTATGGGTCAGGGTGGTCCTGTCACTATGGGTCAGAGTGGTCCTGTCACTATGGGTCAGAGTGGTTCTGTCAGTACGGGTCAGAGTGGTCCTGTCACTATGGGTCAGAGTGGTCCTGTCAGTACGGGTCAGAGTGGTCCTGTCACTATGGGTCAGAGTGGTTCTGTCAGTACGGGTCAGGGTTCTCTAGTGGTGAACTATCCTTAACCCAGATCCTGTATGAGAGGTGACCCTCTAGCGTGGTACTTCACCCGGTAGAAATGAGCAGAGAAGACGTGATAAAGGCCACATAACTCATCCAGCTGTGACATGTTCTCTCCCCCCCCAGGTGAACGTGGCATAACTCATCCAGCTGTGACATGTTCTCTCTCCCCCCAGGTGAACGTGGCATAACTCATTCAGCTGTAACATGTTCTCTCTCCCCCCCCAAGGTGAACGTGGCATAACTCATCCAGCTGTAACATGTTCTCTCTCCCCCAGGTGAACGTGGCATAACTCATCCAGCTGTGACATGTTCTCTCTCCCCCAGGTGAACGTGGCATAACTCATCCAGCTGTGACATGTTCTCTCTCCCCCCAGGTGAACGTGGCATAACTCATTCAGCTGTAACATGTTCTCTCTCCCCCCCCAAGGTGAACGTGGCATAACTCATCCAGCTGTGACATGTTCTCTCTCCCCCAGGTGAACGTGGCATAACTCATCCAGCTGTGACATGTTCTCTCCCCCCCCAGGTGAACGTGGCATAACTCATCCAGCTGTGACATGTTCTCTCCCCCCCCAGGTGAACGTGGCATAACTCATCCAGCTGTAACATGTTCTCTCTCCCCCAGGTGAACGTGGCATAACTCATCCAGCTGTGACATGTTCTCTCCCCCCCCAGGTGAACGTGGCATAACTCATCCAGCTGTAACATGTTCTCTCTCTCTCCCCCCAGGTGAACGTGGCATAACTCATCCAGCTGTGACATGTTCTCTCTCCCCCAGGTGAACGTGGCATAACTCATCCAGCTGTGACATGTTCTCTCTCCCCCAGGTGAACGTGGCATAACTCATCCAGCTGTGACATGTTCTCTCTCCCCCCAGGTGAACGTGGCATAACTCATCCAGCTGTGACATGTTCTCTCCCCCCCCAGGTGAACGTGGCATAACTCATCCAGCTGTGACATGTTCTCTCTCCCCCAGGTGAACGTGGCATAACTCATCCAGCTGTGACATGTTCTCTCTCCCCCAGGTGAACGTGGCATAACTCATCCAGCTGTGACATGTTCTCTCTCCCCCAGGTGAACGTGGCATAACTCATTCAGCTGTGACATGTTTTCCCCCCCCCCAGGTGAACGTGGCATAACTCATCCAGCTGTGACATGTTCTCTCTCCCCCAGGTGAACGTGGCATAACTCATCCAGCTGTGACATGTTCTCTCCCCCCCCAGGTGAACGTGGCATAACTCATTCAGCTGTGACATGTTCTCTCCCCCCCCCCAGGTGAACGTGGCATAACTCATCCAGCTGTAACATGTTCTCTCCCCCCCAGGTGAACGTGGCATAACTCATCCAGCTGTAACATGTTCTCTCTCCCCCAGGTGAACGTGGCATAACTCATCCAGCTGTGACATGTTCTCTCTCCCCCAGGTGAACGTGGCATAACTCATCCAGCTGTGACATGTTCTCTCCCCCCCCAGGTGAACGTGGCATAACTCATCCAGCTGTGACATGTTCTCTCTCCCCCCAGGTGAACGTGGCCCCGGCGTGCGTCAGGGCCCTGACCAAGATGCTGTACTGTCCGTTCTGCAGGGGCCTGCCGGGGCTGAAGGCATGTAATAACTACTGCCAGAACGTGATGAGAGGCTGTCTGGCCAACCAGGCTGACCTAGACCCTGAGTGGAACCTCTTCATAGGTGAGAAAGCACATTGTGTGTGTGTGTGTGTGTGTGTGTGTGTGTGTGTGTGTGTGTGTGTGTGTGTGTGTGTGTGTGTGTGTGTGTGTGTGTGTGTGTGTGTGTGTGTGTGTGTGTGTGTGTGTGTGTGTGTGTGTGTGTGTGTGTGTGTGTGTGTGTGTGTGTGTGTGTGTGTGTGTGTGTGTGTGTGTGTGTGTCTTTGAGTCTCTAAACTGCCTCATTTGGACCGTTCTATGATTTACTATGACTATGTTCTATTTGCTGTGCCGGGAACAGTGGTGTAGTCTTTTAAAGTGTGGCGGCAGGTAGCTTTAGTGGTTAAGAGCGTTGTGCCAGTAACCGAAAGGTCGCTGGTTCTAATCCCCGAGCCGACTAGGTGAAAAATCTGTTGATGTGCCCTTGAGCAAGGCACTTAACCCTAATTGCTCCTGTAAGTCGCTCTGGATAAGAGCGTCTGCTAAATGACCAATTATTATTAAACTAAACCCTGGTCCCTGCTGTTAGAGCCTGATCACTAAACCCTGGTCCCTGCTGTTAGAGCCTGATCACTAAACCCTGGTCCCTGCTGTTAGAGCCTGATCACTAAACCCTGGTCCCTGCTGTTAGAGCCTGATCACTAAACCCTGGTCCCTGCTGTTAGAGCCTGATCACTAAACCCTGGTCCCTGCTGTTAGAGCCTGATCACTAAACCCTGGTCCCTGCTGTTAGAGCCTGATAACTAAACCCTGGTCCCTGCTGTTAGAGCCTGATAACTAAACCCTGGTCCCTGCTGTTAGAGCCTGATAACTAGAGCCTGATAACTAAACCCTGGTCCCTGCTGTTAGAGCCTGATCACTAAACCCTGGTCCCTGCTGTTAGAGCCTGATCACTAAACCCTGGTCCCTGCTGTTAGAGCCTGATCACTAAACCCTGGTCCCTGCTGTTAGAGCCTGATCACTAAACCCTGGTCCCTGCTGTTAGAGCCTGATCACTAAACCCTGGTCCCTGCTGTTAGAGCCTGATCACTAAACCCTGGTCCCTGCTGTTAGAGCCTGATCACTAAACCCTGGTCCCTGCTGTTAGAGCCTGATCACTAAACCCTGGTCCCTGCTGTTAGAGCCTGATCACTAAACCCTGGTCCCTGCTGTTAGAGCCTGATCACTAAACCCTGGTCCCTGCTGTTAGAGCCTGATCACTAAACCCTGGTCCCTGCTGTTAGAGCCTGATCACTAAACCCTGGTCCCTGCTGTTAGAGCCTGATCACTAAACCCTGGTCCCTGCTGTTAGAGCCTGATAACTAAACCCTGGTCCCTGCTGTTAGAGCCTGATCACTAAACCCCGGTCCCTGCTGTTCTGTGTGGTGTTCCATGCTGGGTCTGCATGGTGAGTAATGTTTCACTAAGGAGCTGTTCTCAAGCCCTCCTCTCTAATGGGGACTGGAGAGGCAGATATAGGGTTCGTCCAAAATGCCACCCTATTCCCTTTTTAGTGGTCTACGCCGGTCAAAAGTAGTGCACTGTATAGGGGGATATGGCGTCATTTGGGATGCAGACAGAACTTTCCTTCCTGTAGCAGGATCTGAAAACAGTGGGGGGGATTGGATTTGAAGACGGGTCTCAACAGAGAATTTCAGCAAACAGCACTTCTGAGCCCTGAGCGTATGTATGCAGTCCAAAGTTTGGACACACCTACTCATTCCAGGGTTAAGGTTTGGACACACCTACTCATTCCAGGGTTAAGGTTTGGACACACCTACTCATTCCAGGGTTAAGGTTTGGACACACCTACTCATTCCAGGGTTAAGGTTTGGACACACCTACTCATTCCAGGGTTAAGGTTTGGACACACCTACTCATTCCAGGGTTAAAGTTTGGACACACCTACTCATTCCAGGGTTTTTCTTTATTTTTACTATTTTCTACATTGTAGAATAATAGTGAAGACATCAAAACTATGAAATAACACATATGGAATCATGTAGTAACCAAAAAAGCGTTAAACAAATCAAAATATATTTGAAATTCTTCATATAGCCACCCTTTGCCTTGATGACAGCTTTGCACATTCTTGGCATTTTCTCAACCAGCTTCACCTGGAATGCTTTTCCAATAGTCTTGAAGGAGTTCCCACATACGCTGAGCACTTGTTGGCTGCTTTTCCTTCACTCTGCGGTCTGACTCATCCCAAACCATCTCAATTGGGTTGAGGTCGGGGGATTGTGGAGGCCAGGTCATCTGATGCAGCACTCCATCACTCTCCTTCTTGGTCAAATAGCCCTTACACAGCCTGGAGGTGTGTTGGGTCATTGTCCTGTTGAAAAACAAATGATAGTCCCACTAAGCCCAAACCAGATGGGATGGCGTATCGTTGCAGAATGCTGTGGTAGCCATGCTGGTTAAGTGTGCCTTGAATTCTAAATAAATCACAGACAGTGTCACCAGCAAAGCACCCCCACACCATAACACCTCCTCCTCCATGCTTTACGGTGGGAAATACACATGCGGATATCATCCGTTCACCTGCACCGCGCCTCACAAAGACACGGCGGTTGGAACCAGAAATCTCCAATTTGGACTCCAGACCAAAGGACAAATTTCCACTGGTCTAATGTCCATTGCTTGTGTTTCTTGGCCCAAGCAGGTCTCTTCTTCTTATTGGTCTCCTTTAGTAGTGGTTTCTTTGCAGCAATTCGACCATGAAGGCCTGATTCACACTCCTCTGAACAGTTGATGTATGTTACTTGAACTCTGTGAAGAATTTATTTGGGCTGCAATTTCTGAGGCTGGTAACTCTAATGAACTTATCCTCTGCAGCAGAGGTAACTCTGGGTCTTCCATTCCTTGTTGTTGTCCTCATAAGAGCCAGTTTCATCATAGCGCTTGATGGTTTTTGCGACTGCACTTTCAAAGTTCTTGTAATGTTCAGTATTGACTGACCTTCATGTCTTAAAGTAATGATGGACTGTCGTTCTCTTTGCTTATTTGAGCTGTTCTTGCCATAATATGGACTTGGTCTTTTACCAAATAGGGTTATCTTCTGTATACCCCTCCCTACCTTGTCACAACACAACTGATTGGCTCAAACACATTAAGAAGGAAAGAAATTCCACAAATTAACTTTTAAGAAGGCACACCTGTTAATTGAAATGCATTCCAGGTCATTACCTCATGAAGCTGGTTGAGAGAATGCCAAGAGTGTGCAAAGCTGTCATCAAGG
The DNA here is from genome assembly GCF_964263955.1 of Coregonus lavaretus. Lineage (NCBI taxonomy): Eukaryota > Metazoa > Chordata > Actinopteri > Salmoniformes > Salmonidae > Coregonus > Coregonus lavaretus. The sequence goes on from NW_028161256.1 coordinate 17,340, forward strand.
CAAAGGGTGGCTACTTTGAAGAATCTCAAATATAACATATATTTTGATTTGTTTAACACTTTTTTGGTTACTACATGATTCCATATGTGTTATTTCATAGTTTTGATGTCTTCACTATTATTCTACAATGTAGAAAATAGTAAAAATAAAGAAAAACCCTGGAATGAGTAGGTGTGTCCAAACCTTAACCCTGGAATGAGTAGGTGTGTCCAAACCTTAACCCTGGAATGAGTAGGTGTGTCCAAACCTTAACCCTGGAATGAGTAGGTGTGTCCAAACCTTAACCCTGGAATGAGGAGGTGTGTCCAAACTTTAACCCTGGAATGAGTCGGTGTGTCCAAACTTTTGACTGGTACTGTATATGTGCGTGCGTCTGACAGAACTGTTGTCAAGACGACCAGGAGACGTTGTGTCACTTCTCTCCTGGTGGCGGCTCTCTGGAGTCAACAACACACACACACACACACACACACAAACACAGACATCACAAACACCGACATCACAGACACACACAGAACAAAACAACACAACACGGCCCCAACACAACACGGACCCAACACAACACGGACCCAACACAACACGGACCCAACACAACACAGACCCAACACAACACAGACCCAACACAACACAGACCCAACACAACACAGACCAACACAACACAGACCAACACAACACAGACCCAACACAACACGGACCCGACACAACACAGACCCAACACAACACAGACCCAACACAACACGGACCCAACACAACACAGACCCAACACAACACAGACCCAACACAACACAGACCCAACACAACACAACACAGACCCAACACAACACAACACAGACCCAACACAACACAGACCGCAACGCAGCACAGACCCAACACAACACAGACCCAACACAACACAGACCCAACACAACACAGACCCAACACAACACAACACAGACCCAACACAACACAACACAGACCCAACACAACACAGACCGCAACGCAGCACAGACCCAACACAACACAGACCCAACACAACACAGACCCAACACAACACAGACCCAACACAACACGGACCCAACACAACACAGACCCAACACAACACAGACCCAACACAACACAGACCCAACACAACACGGACCACAACACAACACAGACCCAACACAACACGGACCCAACACAACACAACACAGACCCAACACAACACAGACCCAACACAATACAGACCCAACACAACACAGACCCAACACAACACAGACCCAACACAACACAGACCCAACACAACACAGACCAACACAACACAGACCCAACACAACACGGACCCAACACAACACGGACCCAACACAACACAACACAGACCCAACACAACACAGACCCAACACAACACAACACAGACCCAACACAGACCCAACACAACACAGACCCAACACAACACAGACCCAACACAACACAGACCAACACAACACGGACCCAACACAACACAGACCCAACACAACACAGACCGCAACGCAGCACAGACCCAACACAACACAGACCCAACACAACACGGACCCAACACAACACAGACCCAACACAACACAGACCCAACACAACACAGACCCAACACAACACGGACCACAACACAACACAGACCCAACACAACACGGACCCAACACAACACAACACAGACCCAACACAACACAGACCCAACACAATACAGACCCAACACAACACAGACCCAACACAACACAGACCCAACACAACACAGACCCAACACAACACAGACCCAACACAACACAGACCGCAACACAACACGGACCCAACACAACACAGACCCAACACAACACGGACCCAACACAACACAGACCCAACACAACACAGACCCAACACAACACGGACCCAACACAACACGGACCCAACACAACACAACACAGACCCAACACAACACAGACCCAACACAACACAGACCCAACACAACACAACACGGACCCAACACAACACAGACCCAACACAACACAACACAGACCCAACACAACACAGACCCAACACAACACAGACCCAACACAACACAGACCCAACACAACACGGACCCAACACAACACAGACCCAACACAACACAGACCCAACACAACACAGACCCAACACAACACGGACCCAACACAACACAGACCCAACACAACACGGACCCAACACAACACAGACCCAACACAACACAGACCCAACACAACACAGACCCAACACAACACGGACCCAACACAACACAGACCCAACACAACACAACACAGACCCAACACAACACAGACCCAACACAACACAGACCCAACACAACACAGACCCAACACAACACAGACCCAACACAACACAGACCCAACACAACACAGACCCAACACAACACGGACCCAACACAACACAGACCCAACACAACACGGACCAACACAACACAACACAGACCCAACACAACACGGACCCGACACAACACAGACCCAACACAACACAGACCCAACACAACACAGACCCAACACAACACGGACCCAACACAACACAGACCCAACACAACACAGACCCAACACAACACAGACCCAACACAACACGGACCCAACACAACACAGACCCAACACAACACGGACCCAACACAACACAGACCCAACACAACACGGACCCAACACAACACGGACCCAACACAACACGGACCCAACACAACACGGACCCAACACAACACAACACAGACCCAACACAACACAGACCCAACACAACACGGACCCAACACAACACGGACCCAACACAACACGGACCCAACACAACACAACACAGACCCAACACAACACGGACCCAACACAACACGGACCCAACACAACACAACACAGACCCAACACAACACAGACCCAACACAACACAGACCCAACACAACACAGACCCAACACAACACGGACCCAACACAACACAGACCCAACAAAACACAGACCCAACACAACACAACACAGACCCAACACAACACAGACCCAACACAATACAGACCCAACACAACACAGACCCAACACAACACAGACCCAACACAACACAGACCCAACACAATACAGACCCAACACAACACAGACCCAACACAACACAGACCCAACACAACACGGACCCAACACAACACGGACCCAACACAACACGGACCCAACACAACACAACACAGACCCAACACAACACAGACCCAACACAATACAGACCCAACACAACACAGACCCAACACAACACAGACCCAACACAACACAGACCCAACACAACACAGACCCAACACAACACAACACAGACCCAACACAACACAGACCCAACACAACACAACACAGACCCAACACAGACCCAACACAACACAGACCCAACACAACACAGACCCAACACAACACAACACAGACCCAACACGGACCCAACACAACACAGACCCAACACAACACAGACCCAACACAACACAGACCCAACACAACACAGACCCAACACAACACAGACCCAACACAACACAGACCCAACACAACACAGACCCAACACAACACAACACAGACCCAACACAACACAGACCCAACACAACACGGACCCAACACAACACAGACCCAACACAACACGGACCAACACAACACAGACCCAACACAACACAGACCCAACACAACACGGACCCAACACAACACAGACCCAACACAACACAACACGGACCCAACACAACACAGACCCAACACAACACAACACAGACCCAACACAACACAGACCCAACACAACACAGACCCAACACAACACAGACCCAACACAACACAACACAGACCCAACACAACACAGACCCAACACAACACAGACCCAACACAACACAGACCCAACACAACACAGACCCAACACAACACAGACACAACACAACACAGACCCAACACAACACAGACCCAACACAACACAGACCCAACACAACACAGACCCAACACAACACAACACAGACCCAACACAACACAACACAGACCCAACACAACACAACACAGACCCAACACAACACAACACAGACCCAACACAACACAGACCCAACACAACACAACACAGACCCAACACAACACAGACCCAACACAACACAGACCCAACACAACACAACACAGACCCAACACAACACAGACCCAACACAACACAGACCCAACACAACACAGACCCAACACAACACAGACCCAACACAACACGGACCCAACACAACACAGACCCAACACAACACAACACGGACCCAACACAACACAGACCCAACACAACACAACACAGACCCAACACAACACAGACCCAACACAACACGGACCCAACACAACACAGACCCAACACAACACGGACCCAACACAACACGGACCCAACACAACACAGACCCAACACAACACGGACCCAACACAACACGGACCCAACACAACACAGACCCAACACAACACAGACCCAACACAACACAGACCCAACACAACACAGACCCAACACAACACAGACCCAACACAACACAACACAGACCCAACACAACACAGACCCAACACAACACGGACCCAACACAACACAGACCCAACACAACACGGACCCAACACAACACGGACCCAACACAACACAGACCCAACACAACACGGACCCAACACAACACGGACCCAACACAACACAGACCCAACACAACACAGACCCAACACAACACAGACCCAACACAACACAGACCCAACACAACACAGACCCAACACAACACAACACAGACCCAACACAACACAGACCCAACACAACACGGACCCAACACAACACAGACCCAACACAACACGGACCCAACACAACACAGACCCAACACAACACAGACCCAACACAACACAGACCCAACACAACACAGACCCAACACAACACGGACCCAACACAACACAGACCCAACACAACACAGACCCAACACAACACGGACCCAACACAACACAGACCCAACACAACACGGACCCAACACAACACAGACCCAACACAACACAGACCCAACACAACACAGACCCAACACAACACAGACCCAACACAACACAGACCCAACACAACACAGACCCAACACAACACAGACCCAACACAACACAGACCCAACACAACACAGACCCAACACAATACAGACCCAACACAACACAGACCCAACACAACACAGACCCAACACAACACAGACCCAACACAACACGGACCCAACACAACACAGACCCAACACAACACAACACAGACCCAACACAACACAGACCCAACACAACACAACACAGACCCAACACAGACCCAACACAACACAGACCCAACACAACACAGACCCAACACAACACAGACCCAACACAACACAGACCCAACACAACACAGACCCAACACAACACAGACCCAACACAACACAACACAGACCCAACACAACACAGACCCAACACAACACAGACCCAACACAACACGGACCCAACACCATACGGACCCAACACAACACAGACCCAACACAACACAGACCCAACACAACACAGACCCAACACAACACAACACAGGCCCAACACAACACAGACCCAACACAACACGGACCCAACACAACACGGACCCAACACAACACGGACCCAACACAACACAGACCCAACACAACACGGACCCAACACAACACAGACACAACACAACACAACACAGACCCAACACAACACAGACCCAACACAACACAGACCCAACACAACACAGACCCAACACAACACAGACCCAACACAACACAGACCCAACACAACACAGACCCAACACAACACAGACCCAACACAACACGGACCCAACACAACACAGACCCAACACAACACGGACCCAACACAACACGGACCCAACACAACACGGACCCAACACAACACGGACCCAACACAACACGGACCCAACACAACACAACACAGACCCAACACAACACAGACCCAACACAACACAGACCCAACACAACACAGACCCAACACAACACGGACCAACACAGACCCAACACAACACAGACCCAACACAACACAACACAGACCCAACACAACACAGACCCAACACAACACAGACCCAACACAACACGGACCCAACACAACACGGACCCAACACAACACAGACCCAACACAACACGGACCCAACACAACACGGACCCAACACAACACAGACCCAACACAACACAGACCCAACACAACACAGACCCAACACAACACAGACCCAACACAACACGGACCCAACACAACACAACACAGACCCAACACAACACAGACCCAACACAACACAGACCCAACACAACACAGACCCAACACAACACAGACCCAACACAACACAGACCCAACACAACACGGACCCAACACAACACGGACCCAACACAACACGGACCCAACACAACACAGACCCAACACAACACAACACAGACCCAACACAACACAGACCCAACACAACACGGACCCAACACAACACGGACCCAACACAACACAGACCCAACACAACACAGACCCAACACAACACGGACCCAACACAACACGGACCCAACACAACACGGCCCCAACACAACACGGACCCAACACAACACAGACCCAACACAACACAGACCCAACACAACACAGACCCAACACAACACAGACCCAACACAACACAGACCCAACACAACACAACACAGACCCAACACAACACAGACCCAACACAACACAGACCCAACACAACACAGACCCAACACAACACAGACCCAACACAACACAACACAGACCCAACACAACACAGACCCAACACAACACGGACCCAACACAACACGGACCCAACACAACACAGACCCAACACAACACAGACCCAACACAACACAGACCCAACACAACACAGACCCAACACAACACAGACCCAACACAACACAACACAGACCCAACACAACACAGACCAACACAACACAGACCCAACACAACACAGACCCAACACAACACAGACCCAACACAACACAGACCCAACACAACACAGACCCAACACAACACAGACCCAACACAACACAGACCCAACACAACACAGACCCAACACAACACGGACCCAACACAACACAGACCCAACACAACACAGACCCAACACAACACAGACCCAACACAACACAACACAGACCCAACACAACACAGACCCAACACAACACAGACCCAACACAACACAGACCCAACACAACACGGACCCAACACAACACAGACCCAACACAACACAACACAGACCCAACACAACACAGACCCAACACAACACAGACCCAACACAACACGGACCCAACACAACACGGACCCAACACAACACAGACCCAACACAACACAGACCCAACACAACACGGACCCAACACAACACAGACCCAACACAACACAGACCCAACACAACACAACACGGACCCAACACAACACAGACCAACACAACATGGACCCAACACAACACGGACCCAACACAACACGGACCCAACACAACATGGACCCAACACAACACGGACCCAACACAACACAGACCCAACACAACACGGACCCAACACAACACAGACCCAACACAACACGGACCCAACACAACACAGACCCAACACAACACAGACCAACACAACACGGACCCAACACGGACCCAACACAACACAGACCCAACACAACACAGACCCAACACAACACAACACAGATCCAACACAACACAGACCCAACACAACACAGACCCAACACAACACAGACCCAACACAACACAGACCCAACACAACACGGACCCAACACAACACGGACCCAACACAACACGGACCCAACACAACACAACACAGACCCAACACAACACAGACCCAACACAACACAGACCCAACACAACACAGACCCAACACAACACAGACCCAACACAACACGGACCCAACACAACACGGACCCAACACAACACGGACCCAACACAACACAACACGGACCCAACACAACACAGACCCAACACAACACGGACCCAACACAACACAGACCCAACACAACACAGACCCAACACAACACAGACCAACACAACACAGACCCAACACAACACAGACCCAACACAACACAGACCCAACACAACACGGACCCAACACAACACAGACCCAACACAACACAGACCCAACACAACACGGACCCAACACAACACAGACCCAACACAACACAGATCCAACACAACACAGACCCAACACAACACAACACAGACCCAACACAACACAGACCCAACACAACACGGACCCAACACAACACAGACCCAACACAACACGGACCCAACACAACACGGACCAACACAACACGGACCCAACACAACACGGACCCAACACAACACGGACCCAACACAACACAGACCCAACACAACACGGACCCAACACAACACGGACCCAACACAACACGGACCCAACACAACACAGACCCAACACAACACAGACCCAACACAACACAGACCCAACACAACACGGACCCAACACAACACAGACCCAACACAACACGGACCCAACACAACACGGACCCAACACAACACGGACCCAACACAACACGGACCCAACACAACACGGACCCAACACAACACGGACCCAACACAACACGGACCCAACACAACACGGACCCAACACAACACAGACCCAACACAACACAGACCAACACAACACGGACCCAACACGGACCCAACACAACACAGACCCAACACAACACAGACCCAACACAACACAACACAGACCCAACACAACACAGACCCAACACAACACAGACCCAACACAACACAGACCCAACACAACACGGACCCAACACAACACAGACCCAACACAACACAGGCCGCAACGCAGCACAGAGTGAGATCTGACAGCTCGACTAAACGTTAAAAAGTGTTCGTCTTGTTCAAAGGGAACGAGGCAGTGTGTGGCTGCCGGGGGGGATATTGGGCAAGACATTTAATATGAAAACTACTGTCACAACAGAGTGATGAATCTTGTTTGTCGAACAGGAGCCTTTGGGCAGATAGAAACAGTGTGGTTTTAATTTAGTACGGCTGCTATTACAGAGATAGTTTGGATCCCTGGGGGAGTGTTCTCTCTCTGCTGTATAAAGGGTCATATTGTGGTGGTTGGAACCCTGGGGGAGTGTTCTCTCTCTCTGCTGTATAAAGGGTCATATTGTGGTGGTTGGAACCCTGGGGGAGTGTTCTCTCTCTCTGCTGTATAAAGGGTCATATTGTGGTGGTTGGAACCCTGGGGGAGTGTTCTCTCTCTGCTGTATAAAGGGTCATATTGTGGTGGTTGGAACCCTGGGGGAGTGTTCTCTCTCTCTGCTGTATAAAGGGTGATATTGTGGTGGTTGGAACCCTGGGGGAGTGTTCTCTCTCTGCTGTATAAAGGGTCATATTGTGGTGGTTGGAACCCTGGGGGAGTGTTCTCTCTCTCTCTGCTGTATAAAGGGTCATATTGTGGTGGTTGGATCCCTGGGGGAGTGTTCTCTCTCTCTGCTGTATAAAGGGTCATATTGTGGTGGTTGGAACCCTGGGGGAGTGTTCTCTCTCTCTGCTGTATAAAGGGTCATATTGTGGTGGTTGGAACCCTGGGGGAGTGTTCTCTCTCTGCTGTATAAAGGGTCATATTGTGGTGGTTGGATCCCTGGGGGAGTGTTCTCTCTCTGCTGTATAAAGGGTCATATTGTGGTGGTTGGAACCCTGGGGGAGTGTTCTCTCTCTGCTGTATAAAGGGTCATATTGGGGTGGTTGGAACCCTGGGGGAGTGTTCTCTCTCTGCTGTATAAAGGGTCATATTGTGGTGGTTGGAACCCTGGGGGAGTGTTCTCTCTCTGCTGTATAAAGGGTCATATTGTGGTGGTTGGAACCCTGGGGGAGTGTTCTCTCTCTCTGCTGTATAAAGGGTGATATTGTGGTGGTTGGAACCCTGGGGGAGTGTTCTCTCTCTCTGCTGTATAAAGGGTCATATTGTGGTGGTTGGAACCCTGGGGGAGTGTTCTCTCTCTCTGCTGTATAAAGGGTCATATTGTGGTGGTTGGAACCCTGGGGGAGTGTTCTCTCTCTGCTGTATAAAGGGTCATATTGTGGTGGTTGGAACCCTGGGGGAGTGTTCTCTCTCTGCTGTATAAAGGGTCATATTGTGGTGGTTGGATCCCTGGGGGAGTGTTCTCTCTCTCTGCTGTATAAAGGGTCATATTGTGGTGGTTGGAACCCTGGGGGAGTGTTCTCTCTCTGCTGTATAAAGGGTCATATTGTGGTGGTTGGAACCCTGGGGGAGTGTTCTCTCTCTCTGCTGTATAAAGGGTCATATTGTGGTGGTTGGATCCCTGGGGGAGTGTTCTCTCTCTGCTGTATAAAGGGTCATATTGTGGTGGTTGGAACCCTGGGGGAGTGTTCTCTCTCTGCTGTATAAAGGGTCATATTGTGGTGGTTGGATCCCTGGGGGAGTGTTCTCTCTCTGCTGTATAAAGGGTCATATTGTGGTGGTTGGATCCCTGGGGGAGTGTTCTCTCTCTGCTGTATAAAGGGTCATATTGGGGTGGTTGGAACCCTGGGGGAGTGTTCTCTCTCTGCTGTATAAAGGGTCATATTGTGGTGGTTGGAACCCTGGGGGAGTGTTCTCTCTCTCTGCTGTATAAAGGGTCATATTGTGGTGGTTGGAACCCTGGGGGAGTGTTCTCTCTCTGCTGTATAAAGGGTCATATTGTGGTGGTTGGAACCCTGGGGGAGTGTTCTCTCTCTGCTGTATAAAGGGTCATATTGTGGTGGTTGGAACCCTGGGGGAGTGTTCTCTCTCTGCTGTATAAAGGGTCATATTGTGGTGGTTGGATCCCTGGGGGAGTGTTCTCTCTCTGCTGTATAAAGGGTCATATTGGGGTGGTTGGAACCCTGGGGGAGTGTTCTCTCTCTCTGCTGTATAAAGGGTCATATTGTGGTGGTTGGAACCCTGGGGGAGTGTTCTCTCTCTCTCTGCTGTATAAAGGGTCATATTGTGGTGGTTGGAACCCTGGGGGAGTGTTCTCTCTCTGCTGTATAAAGGGTCATATTGTGGTGGTTGGAACCCTGGGGGAGTGTTCTCTCTCTGCTGTATAAAGGGTCATATTGTGGTGGTTGGAACCCTGGGGGAGTGTTCTCTCTCTCTGCTGTATAAAGGGTCATATTGTGGTGGTTGGAACCCTGGGGGAGTGTTCTCTCTCTGCTGTATAAAGGGTCATATTGTGGTGGTTGGAACCCTGGGGGAGTGTTCTCTCTCTGCTGTATAAAGGGTCATATTGTGGTGGTTGGAACCCTGGGGGAGTGTTCTCTCTCTCTCTGCTGTATAAAGGGTCATATTGTGGTGGTTGGAACCCTGGGGGAGTGTTCTCTCTCTGCTGTATAAAGGGTCATATTGTGGTGGTTGGAACCCTGGGGGAGTGTTCTCTCTCTGCTGTATAAAGGGTCATATTGGGGTGGTTGGAACCCTGGGGGAGTGTTCTCTCTCTGTGCTGTATAAAGGGTCATATTGTGGTGGTTGGAACCCTGGGGGAGTGTTCTCTCTCTGCTGTATAAAGGGTCATATTGTGGTGGTTGGAACCCTGGGGGAGTGTTCTCTCTCTGCTGTATAAAGGGTCATATTGTGGTGGTTGGATCCCTGGGGGAGTGTTCTCTCTCTGCTGTATAAAGGGTCATATTGTGGTGGTTGGAACCCTGGGGGAGTGTTCTCTCTCTGTGCTGTATAAAGGGTCATATTGTGGTGGTTGGAACCCTGGGGGAGTGTTCTCTCTCTCTGCTGTATAAAGGGTCATATTGTGGTGGTTGGAACCCTGGGGGAGTGTTCTCTCTCTCTGCTGTATAAAGGGTCATATTGTGGTGGTTGGATCCCTGGGGGAGTGTTCTCTCTCTGCTGTATAAAGGGTCATATTGTGGTGGTTGGAACCCTGGGGGAGTGTTCTCTCTCTGCTGTATAAAGGGTCATATTGTGGTGGTTGGAACCCTGGGGGAGTGTTCTCTCTCTCTGCTGTATAAAGGGTCATATTGTGGTGGTTGGAACCCTGGGGGAGTGTTCTCTCTCTGCTGTATAAAGGGTCATATTGTGGTGGTTGGAACCCTGGGGGAGTGTTCTCTCTCTGCTGTATAAAGGGTCATATTGTGGTGGTTGGAACCCTGGGGGAGTGTTCTCTCTCTGCTGTATAAAGGGTCATATTGTGGTGGTTGGATCCCTGGGGGAGTGTTCTCTCTCTGCTGTATAAAGGGTCATATTGTGGTGGTTGGAACCCTGGGGGAGTGTTCTCTCTCTGCTGTATAAAGGGTCATATTGTGGTGGTTGGAACCCTGGGGGAGTGTTCTCTCTCTGCTGTATAAAGGGTCATATTGTGGTGGTTGGAACCCTGGGGGAGTGTTCTCTCTCTGCTGTATAAAGGGTCATATTGTGGTGGTTGGAACCCTGGGGGAGTGTTCTCTCTCTGCTGTATAAAGGGTCATATTGTGGTGGTTGGAACCCTGGGGGAGTGTTCTCTCTCTCTCTGCTGTATAAAGGGTCATATTGTGGTGGTTGGATCCCTGGGGGAGTGTTCTCTCTCTCTGCTGTATAAAGGGTCATATTGTGGTGGTTGGAACCCTGGGGGAGTGTTCTCTCTCTCTGCTGTATAAAGGGTCATATTGTGGTGGTTGGAACCCTGGGGGAGTGTTCTCTCTCTCTCTGCTGTATAAAGGGTCATATTGTGGTGGTTGGAACCCTGGGGGAGTGTTCTCTCTCTGCTGTATAAAGGGTCATATTGTGGTGGTTGGAACCCTGGGGGAGTGTTCTCTCTCTGCTGTATAAAGGGTCATATTGTGGTGGTTGGAACCCTGGGGGAGTGTTCTCTCTCTGCTGTATAAAGGGTCATATTGTGGTGGTTGGAACCCTGGGGGAGTGTTCTCTCTCTCTGCTGTATAAAGGGTCATATTGTGGTGGTTGGAACCCTGGGGGAGTGTTCTCTCTCTGCTGTATAAAGGGTCATATTGTGGTGGTTGGAACCCTGGGGGAGTGTTCTCTCTCTCTGCTGTATAAAGGGTCATATTGTGGTGGTTGGAACCCTGGGGGAGTGTTCTCTCTCTGCTGTATAAAGGGTCATATTGTGGTGGTTGGAACCCTGGGGGAGTGTTCTCTCTCTCTGCTGTATAAAGGGTCATATTGTGGTGGTTGGAACCCTGGGGGAGTGTTCTCTCTCTGCTGTATAAAGGGTCATATTGTGGTGGTTGGAACCCTGGGGGAGTGTTCTCTCTCTGCTGTATAAAGGGTCATATTGTGGTGGTTGGATCCCTGGGGGAGTGTTCTCTCTCTGCTGTATAAAGGGTCATATTGTGGTGGTTGGATCCCTGGGGGAGTGTTCTCTCTCTGCTGTATAAAGGGTCATATTGTGGTGGTTGGAACCCTGGGGGAGTGTTCTCTCTCTCTGCTGTATAAAGGGTCATATTGTGGTGGTTGGAACCCTGGGGGAGTGTTCTCTCTCTGCTGTATAAAGGGTCATATTGTGGTGGTTGGAACCCTGGGGGAGTGTTCTCTCTCTGCTGTATAAAGGGTCATATTGTGGTGGTTGGAACCCTGGGGGAGTGTTCTCTCTCAGCTGTATAAAGGGTCATATTGGGGTGGTTGGAACCCTGGGGGAGTGTTCTCTCTCTGCTGTATAAAGGGTCATATTGTGGTGGTTGGATCCCTGGGGGAGTGTTCTCTCTCTGCTGTATAAAGGGTCATATTGTGGTGGTTGGATCCCTGGGGGAGTGTTCTCTCTCTGCTGTATAAAGGGTCATATTGTGGTGGTTGGAACCCTGGGGGAGTGTTCTCTCTGTGCTGTATAAAGGGTCATATTGTGGTGGTTGGAACCCTGGGGGAGTGTTCTCTCTCTGCTGTATAAAGGGTCATATTGTGGTGGTTGGAACCCTGGGGGAGTGTTCTCTCTCTGCTGTATAAAGGGTCATATTGTGGTGGTTGGAACCCTGGGGGAGTGTTCTCTCTCTGCTGTATAAAGGGTCATATTGTGGTGGTTGGATCCCTGGGGGAGTGTTCTCTCTCTGCTGTATAAAGGGTCATATTGTGGTGGTTGGAACCCTGGGGGAGTGTTCTCTCTCTCTCTGCTGTATAAAGGGTCATATTGTGGTGGTTGGAACCCTGGGGGAGTGTTCTCTCTCTGCTGTATAAAGGGTCATATTGTGGTGGTTGGAACCCTGGGGGAGTGTTCTCTCTCTGCTGTATAAAGGGTCATATTGTGACGTTCTTGGTCTTTTCTATTCATCATCAGTCAAAGCTGTTTTCCATTAGCTAATACAGTGAGGCTTCACACTGGTATTGATCTGCTTTTTGGAAAGACAACGCTGCATCCCAAATGGATATTGACACCCTATTATATATGGGCTTTGCTCAAAACTAGTGCACTATGTAAGGAATAGGGTGCCATTTGGGACGCATTCAAGCATAACAGGTTTGTGGTCGATGGGTTGCATTAGAAATGATGGCGTAGTCTCTCTGAGTGTCTCTGTCTCTCTCTCTCTCTCTCTCTCTCTCTCTCTCTCTCTCTCTCTCTCTCTGAGTCTCTCTCTCTCTCTCTCTGAGTCTCTCTCTCGCTCTCTCTCTCTGTCTCTCTCTCTCTCTCTCTCTCTCTCTGAGTCTCTCTCTCTCTCTGTCTCTCTCTCTCTCTCTCCATTCTAGATATTTATAGATCTGTCTGTGTGACTCCCGTTGTCCCTAAAGCAGCCCTTTATGACAGGAGGTTAGCTAGTTGCTTGTAAAGGTGTTAACCTCCGCTCCGCATGCCTGTCCCTCTGTGTCTCTGGCATTTACCGGCAGGCTTGGCTCTTCATGCTTAAATGTCACTATCAATATCATGGATTGTCCAGCAGCCTGTGGGGCCTTAGGCCAGGAAGAAAGGTACTTTAACTAGTTTAGAGTTCATCTCCACCTTCACTAAAGGAAACTCTCAGCCCACATCCCCTTTCTCTACAATGTTGTTGTGTTGAGAAGTAACATACTCTGTGTTGCTAATGTAAAAGCTTCACATTTTGGGATGGATGTACCTCTTCACTAACACCTTTTTTATACATTGGAATGCTATTTCTGATTTATTGGATACGAAGTTCAACATGAAATACCCTTATCACAAAAAAAACTTGAAAATCTGTTGAGAAATCCAGATGGTTTTATGCTACTGAAGTCCATCACATTCATATCTTTATCTCTTAAGACTCTGACAGAGAGAGAACAAGAATGTCGGGTCAAATACCCACTGAGTGAGTCCATTGGTGCTCACTGAGCAGAGAGACAGAGGCTTTTGGGATGAATAGAAGTCTCTCCTTTCTCCTTTCTTTAGTCTCTTTCTGATCCTCATCTGTCTGTAGAGGAAGAATCAACTCCTGAGAGTCATTCTCTGTTCTCCACAGTCTGGTGGGATCCTCTTCTGTCTGTAGAGGAAGAATCAACTCCCGAGAGTCATTCTCTGTTCTCCACAGTCTGGTGGGATCCCCTTCTGTCTGTAGAGGAAGAATCAACTCCCGAGAGTCATTCTCTGTTCTCCACAGTCTGGTGGGATCCTCTTCTGTCTGTAGAGGAAGAATCAACTCCCGAGAGTCATTCTCTGTTCTCCACAATCTGGTGGGATCCTCTTCTGTCTGTAGAGGAAGAATCAACTCCTGAGAGTCATTCTCTGTTCTCCACAGTCAGAATACTTAGAACATCATGTGATTTAAATGAAATGCTAAAGTTATTTCAACAGAATGTTTATTGCAAATGAAAGCAGAGAGAGAGAGAAAAACTGAAAAATAGGGACACATTTGATCTGAGCAGTAAACGGTCCCAAACTCTAAACCACTATATAATCCATATCTGTATCCCAAATACCACCCTATCCCCCATATAATGCCCATAAGGCTCAATTGTGCGCCGCCCCATGGGTCTCCCGGTCGCGGCCGGCTACGACAGAGCCTGGATTCGAACCAGGATCTCTAGTGGCACAGCTAGCACTGCGATGCAGTGCCTTAGACCGCTGCGCCACTCAGGAGATAGCTAGGTGTGTATATAGCTAGGTCAGTGTATTGTAGCTAGGTGTGTATATAGCTAGGTCAGTGTATTGTAGCTAGGTGTGTATATAGCTAGGTCAGTGTATTGTAGCTAGGTGTGTATATAGCTAGGTCAGTGTATTGTAGCTAGGTGTGTATATAGCTAGGTCAGTGTATTGTGGCTAGGTGTATATATAGCTAGGTCAGTGTATTGTAGCTAGGTGTGTATATAGCTAGGTCAGTGTATTGTAGCTAGGTGTGTATATAGCTAGGTCAGTGTATTGTAGCTAGGTGTGTATATAGCTAGGTCAGTGTATTGTAGCTAGGTGTGTATATAGCTAGGTCAGTGTATTGTAGCTAGGTGTGTATATAGCTAGGTCAGTGTATTGTAGCTAGGTGTGTATATAGCTAGGTCGGTGTATTGTAGCTAGGTGTGTATATAGCTAGGTCAGTGTATTGTAGCTAGTTCAGTGTATTGTAGCTAGGTGTGTATATAGCTAGGTCAGTGTATTGTAGCTAGGTGTGTATATAGCTAGGTCAGTGTATTGTGGCTAGGTGTGTATATAGCTAGGTCAGTGTATTGTAGCTAGGTGTGTATATAGCTAGGTCAGTGTATTGTAGCTAGGTGTGTATATAGCTAGGTCAGTGTATTGTAGCTAGGTGTGTATATAGCTAGGTCAGTGTATTGTAGCTAGGTGTGTATATAGCTAGGTCAGTGTATTGTAGCTAGGTGTGTATATAGCTAGGTCAGTGTATTGTAGCTAGGTGTGTATATAGCTAGGTCAGTGTATTGTAGCTAGGTGTGTATATAGCTAGGTCAGTGTATTGTGGCTAGGTGTGTGTATAGCTAGGTCAGTGTATTGTAGCTAGGTGTGTATATAGCTAGGTCAGTGTATTGTAGCTAGGTGTGTATATAGCTAGGTCAGTGTATTGTAGCTAGGTGTGTATATAGCTAGGTCAGTGTATTGTGGCTAGGTGTGTGTATAGCTAGGTCAGTGTATTGTGGCTAGGTGTGTATATAGCTAGGTCAGTGTATTGTAGCTAGGTGTGTATATAGCTAGGTCAGTGTATTGTTGCTAGGTGTGTGTATAGCTAGGTCAGTGTATTGTGGCTAGGTGTGTATATAGCTAGGTCAGTGTATTGTGGCTAGGTGTGTATATAGCTAGGTCAGTGTATTGTAGCTAGGTGTGTATATAGCTAGGTCAGTGTATTGTAGCTAGGTGTGTATATAGCTAGGTCAGTGTATTGTAGCTAGGTGTGTATATAGCTAGGTCAGTGTATTGTAGCTAGGTGTGTATATAGCTAGGTCAGTGTATTGTAGCTAGGTGTGTATATAGCTAGGTCAGTGTATTGTGGCTAGGTGTGTATATAGCTAGGTCGGTGTATTGTAGCTAGGTGTGTATATAGCTAGGTCAGTGTATTGTAGCTAGGTGTGTATATAGCTAGGTCGGTGTATTGTAGCTAGGTGTGTATATAGCTAGGTCAGTGTATTTTAGCTAGTTCAGTGTATTGTAGCTAGGTGTGTATATAGCTAGGTCAGTGTATTGTAGCTAGGTGTGTATATAGCTAGGTCAGTGTATTGTGGCTAGGTGTGTATATAGCTAGGTCAGTGTATTGTAGCTAGGTGTGTATATAGCTAGGTCAGTGTATTGTAGCTAGGTGTGTATATAGCTAGGTCAGTGTATTGTAGCTAGGTGTGTATATAGCTAGGTCAGTGTATTGTAGCTAGTTCAGTGTATTGTAGCTAGGTGTGTATATAGCTAGGTCAGTGTATTGTAGCTAGGTGTGTATATAGCTAGGTCAGTGTATTGTAGCTAGGTGTGTATACAGCTAGGTCAGTGTATTGTAGCTATGTGTGTATATAGCTAGGTCAGTGTATTGTAGCTAGGTGTGTATATAGCTAGTTCAGTGTATTGTAGCTAGGTGTGTATATAGCTAGGTCAGTGTATTGTAGCTAGGTGTGTATATAGCTAGGTCAGTGTATTGTAGCTAGGTGTGTATATAGCTAGGTCAGTGTATTGTGGCTAGGTGTGTATATAGCTAGGTCAGTGTATTGTGGCTAGGTGTGTATATAGCTAGGTCGGTGTATTGTAGCTAGGTGTGTATATAGCTAGGTCAGTGTATTGTAGCTAGGTGTGTATATAGCTAGGTCGGTGTATTGTAGCTAGGTGTGTATATAGCTAGGTCAGTGTATTTTAGCTAGTTCAGTGTATTGTAGCTAGGTGTGTATATAGCTAGGTCAGTGTATTGTAGCTAGGTGTGTATATAGCTAGGTCAGTGTATTGTGGCTAGGTGTGTATATAGCTAGGTCAGTGTATTGTAGCTAGGTGTGTATATAGCTAGGTCAGTGTATTGTAGCTAGGTGTGTATATAGCTAGGTCAGTGTATTGTAGCTAGGTGTGTATATAGCTAGGTCAGTGTATTGTAGCTAGTTCAGTGTATTGTAGCTAGGTGTGTATATAGCTAGGTCAGTGTATTGTAGCTAGGTGTGTATATAGCTAGGTCAGTGTATTGTAGCTAGGTGTGTATACAGCTAGGTCAGTGTATTGTAGCTATGTGTGTATATAGCTAGGTCAGTGTATTGTAGCTAGGTGTGTATATAGCTAGTTCAGTGTATTGTAGCTAGGTGTGTATATAGCTAGGTCAGTGTATTGTAGCTAGGTGTGTATATAGCTAGGTCAGTGTATTGTAGCTAGGTGTGTATACAGCTAGGTCAGTGTATTGTGGCTAGGTGTGTATATAGTTAGGCTTGGTGCCAGGTGCTCAGCTTTAAAGCAGTAACATTGTCATTGAGCGATGGGCGGGAGGTCATTGCGGGATATCATTTATTGGCCAGCGCGTGTGTGTGTGTGTGTGTGTGTGTGTGTGTGTGTGTGTGTGTGTGTGTGTCTGTGTGTGTGTGTACGTGAGTCTGTGAAGATTCATGTTATTGCTGATGAGTGACACCAGATCATCAGTCACATGCTGCCCTCATGATAAACGGCCTCAGCTCTGGATCAGGACAGACAGACACGTCATTATCATCTCTCACGTCCACACCTCAGTGGGAAACCCCAGGGGAGAGAGAGAGAGAGGTTCATATCATTATGCATGCCCTAGTCCTACTATATCTACCATCTCAAAGTCATAAAGGTACGTAGTGATCCCACACCTATTCATAGACAGTTTTGAGCTATTTTATATTGCTACATTAGCTACTTTATAATGCATTATTAAGGTTATTCATGTTTTTATACATTTTTGCAACTATTACATTTACATAAGTATTCAGATGCTTTACTCAGTACTTTGTTGAAGCACCTTTGGCAGCGATTACAACCTCGAGTCTTCTTGGGTATGACGCTACAAGCTTGGCACTCCTGTATTTGGGGAGTTTCTCCCGTTCTTCTCTGCAGATCCTCTCAAGCTCTGTCAGGTTGGATGGGGAGCGTCGCTGCACAGCTATTTTCAGGTCTCTCCAGAGATGTTCGATCGGGTTTAAGTCCGGGCTCTGGCTGGGCCACTCAAGGACATTCAGAGACTTGTCCCGAAGCCACTCCTGCGTTGTCTTGGCTGTGTGCTTAGGGTCGTTGTCCTGTTTGAAGGTGAACCTTCGCCCCAGTCTGAGGTCCTGAGCGCTCTGGAGCAGGTTTTCATCAAGGATCTCTCTGTACTTTGCTCCGTTCATCTTTCCCTCGATCCTGACTAGTCTCCCAGTCCCTGCCACTGAAAAACATCCCCACAGCATGATGCTGCCACCACCATGCTTCACCGTAGGGATGGTGCCAGGTTTCCTCCAGACGTGACGCTTGGCATTCAGGCCAAAGAGTTCAATCTTGGTTTCATCAGACCAGAGAATCTTGTTTCTCATGGTCTGAGAGTCCTTTAGGTGCTTTCTGGCAAACTCCTAGCGGGCTGTCATGTGCCTTTTACTGAGGAGTGGCTTCCGTCTGGCCACTCTACCATAAAGGCCTGATTGTTGGAGTGCTGCAGAGATGGTTGTCCTTCTGGAAGGTTCTCCCATCTCCACAGAGGAACTCTGGAGCTCTGTCAGAGTGACCATCGGGTTGTTCGTCACCTCCCTGACCAAGGCCCTTCTCCCCCGATTGCTCAGTTTGGCCGGGCGGCCAGCTCTAGGAAGAGTCTTGGTGGTTCCAAACTTCTTCCATTTAAGAATGATGGAGGCCACTGGGTTCTTGGGGACCTTCAATGCTGCAGAATTCTTTTGGTACCCTTCCCCAGATCTGTGCCTCGACACAACCCTGTCTCGGAGCTCTACAGACAATTCCTTCGACCTCATGACTTGGTTTTTGCTCTGACATGCACTGTCAACTGTGGGACCTTATATAGACAGGTGTGTGCCTTTCCAAAACACCAGTCTCAACGTCAACAGTGAAGAGGCGACTCCGGGATGCTGACCTTCTAGGCAGAGTTGCAAAGAAAAAGCAATTTCTCAGGTGGTGGAGGTGGGACCAGATGTACTGTCACCAAAGGAGGTGGGACCAGATGTCACTGACACCATAGGAGGTGGGACCAGATGCCACTGACACCATAGGAGGTGGGACCAGATGTTACTGACACCATAGGAGGTGGGACCAGCTGTCACTGACACCATAGGAGGTGGGACCAGATGTACTGACACCATAAGAGGTGGGACCAGATTTCACTGACACCATAGGAGGTGGGACCAGCTGTCACAGATGTCACTGACACCATAGGCGGTGGGACCAGATGTCACTGACACCATAGGAGGTGGGACCAGATGTTACTGACACCATAGGAGGTGGGACCAGATGTCACTGACACCATAGGAGCTGGGACCAGATGTCACTGACACCATAAGAGGTGGGACCAGATGTTACTGACACCATAGGAGGTGGGACCAGATGTCACTGACACCATAGGAGGTGGGACCAGATGTCACTGACACCATAGGAGGTGGGACCAGATGTCACTGACACCATAGGAGGTGGGACCAGCTGTCACTGACACCATAGGAGGTGGGACCAGATGTAACTGACACCATAGGAGGTGTGACCAGATGGTACTGACACCATAGGAGGTGGGACCAGATGTCACTGACACCATAGGAGGTGGGACCAGATGCCACTGACACCATAGGAGGTGGGACCAGATGATACTGACACCATAGGCGGTGGGACCAGCTGTCACTGACACCATAGGAGGTGGGACCAGATGGTACTGACACCATAGGAGGTGGGACCAGCTGTCACTGACACCATAGGAGGTGGGACCAGATGTAACTGACACCATAGGAGGTGGGACCAGCTGTCACTGACACCATAGGAGGTGGGACCAGATGTTACTGACACCATAGGCGGTGGGACCAGATGTCACTGACACCATAGGAGGTGGGACCAGCTGTCACAGATGTCACTGACACCATAGGCGGTGGGACCAGATGTCACTGACACCATAGGAGGTGGGACCAGATGTTACTGACACCATAGGAGGTGGGACCAGATGTCACTGACACCATAGGAGCTGGGACCAGATGTCACTGACACCATAGGAGGTGGGACCAGATGTTACTGACACCATAGGAGGTGGGACCAGATGTCACTGACACCATAGGAGGTGGGACCAGATGTCACTGACACCATAGGAGGTGGGACCAGATGTCACTGACACCATAGGAGGTGGGACCAGCTGTCACTGACACCATAGGAGGTGGGACCAGATGTAACTGACACCATAGGAGGTGGGACCAGATGGTACTGACACCATAGGAGGTGGGACCAGATGTCACTGACACCATAGGAGGTGGGACCAGATGCCACTGACACCATAGGACGTGGGACCAGATGTTACTGACACCATAGGCGGTGGGACCAGCTGTCACTGACACCATAGGAGGTGGGACCAGATATCACTGACACCATAGGAGGTGGGACCAGATGTAACTGACACCATAGGCGGTGGGACCAGATGTCACTGACACCATAGGAGGTGGGACCAGATGTAACTGACACCATAGGAGGTGGGACCAGATGGTACTGACACCATAGGAGGTGGGACCAGATGTCACTGACACCATAGGAGGTGGGACCAGATGTAACTGACACCATAGGAGGTGGGACCAGATGGTACTGACACCATAGGAGGTGGGACCAGCTGTCACTGACACCATAGGAGGTGGGACCAGATGTCACTGACACCATAGGAGGTGGGACCAGCTGTCACTGACACCATAGGCGGTGGGACCAGATGTCACTGACACCATAGGCGGTGGGACCAGCTGTTACTATAACATTTTTGAGAGGGGGTCAAATACTTATTTCCCTCATTAAAATGCAAATCAATTTATAACATTTTTGACATGCGTTTTTCTGGATTTTTTTGTTGTTATTCTGTCTCTCACTGTTCAAATAAACCTACCATTAAAATTATAGACTGATCATGTCTTTGTCAGTGGGCAAACGTACAAAATCAGCAGGGGATCAAATACTTTTTTCCCTCACTGTATATATGGTTCCTTAAACATCCTGTGTTGTGTGATCGTTCTATTACCAGGTACTGCAGGAATGTCTACCAATGGCATGACCATCTTTTTGTGAGAAATGACACTGTCACTCAAAACATTTATATAAATAGCTCTCAATTTAGATTAAAGACCCGCAAAAATACTTTAATAATGATTAGTAAATGGTTTATTAATGTGGAATTAATGATTCATAAATGCTGAACACACAATTTATAAATGCCTTCTAAATGTTTTATTACGGACTTTAAAATGACCAGCTTGGCTATTGGACATGCCACCTATGACTGACACCATCAGGGGCTCTGTACACAGATGTTCTGACAGATAGAACACTTAACCTGAGGTATATGAGGTCTTTATAAAACACAATGGACTCAGCATCATTATCACTATCCGTTTTAGCTGTAGAAGGAGAGTTGGGGAGATGTTAGGTGATGTTAGGTGATTATGGTTTTTAGCTGTAGAAGGAGAGTTGGGGAGATGTTAGGTGATGTTAGGTGATTATGGTTTTGGCTGTAGAAGGAGAGTTGGGGAGATGTTAGGTGATGTTAGGTGATTATGGTTTTTAGCTGTAGAAGGAGAGTTGGGGAGATGTTAGGTGATGTTAGGTGATTATGGTTTTAGCTGTAGAAGGAGAGTTGGGGAGATGTTAGGTGATGTTAGGTGATTATGGTTTTGGCTGTAGAAGGAGAGTTGGGGAGATGTTAGGTGATGCTAGGTGATTATGGTTTTAGCTGTAGAAGGAGAGTTGGGGAGATGTTAGGTGATGTTAGGTGATTATGGTTTTGGCTGTAGAAGGAGAGTTGGGGAGATGTTAGGTGATGCTAGGTGATTATGGTTTTAGCTGTAGAAGGAGAGTTGGGGAGATGTTAGGTGATGTTAGGTGATTATGGTTTTGGCTGTAGAAGGAGAGTTGGGGAGATGTTAGGTGATGTTAGGTGATTATGGTTTTGGCTGTAGAAGGAGAGTTGGGGAGATGTTAGGTGATGTTAGGTGATTATGGTTTTGGCTGTAGAAGGAGAGTTGGGGAGATGTTAGGTGATGTTAGGTGAGAACCGCAAGTTCTTAAAGGGATGTGAGAGGAAGGGAAGGTGCCATTATGGCTCTCTCTAAATGGATTCTAAAAGCAACTAGGTGGAAAAGACGTTACCACTAATTCAACCCAGCCAGTTGCAGACAGCAGAGAACTACATCTAGACAGGCTGAACGAATGACATATATTTTTACTGTAGCAAATCATCTTGTTGCTTAGAAAAATGTTTAATACATCCGTAGTTTCTGTGTTTCTGTCACGACTTCCGCCGAGGCCGCCTCCCCTCCTGGTTCGGGCAGGTTTCGGAGGCCGCCTCCCCTCCTTGTTCGGGCAGGTTTCGGAGGCTGCCTCCCCTCCTGGTTCGGGCAGGTTTCGGAGGCCGCCTCCCCTCCTGGTTCGGGCAGGTTTCGGAGGCCGCCTCCCCTCCTGGTTCGGGCAGGTTTCGGAGGCCGCCTTCCCTCCTGGTTCGGGCAGGTTTCGGAGGCTGCCTCCCCTCCTGGTTCGGGCAGGTTTCGGAGGCCGCCTCCCCTCCTGGTTCGGGCAGGTTTCGGAGGCCGCCTTCCCTCCTGGTTCGGGCAGGTTTCGGAGGCCGCCTTCCCTCCTGGTTCGGGCAGGTTTCGGAGGCCGCCTTCCCTCCTGGTTCGGGCAGGTTTCGGAGGCCGCCTCCCCTCCTGGTTCGGGCAGGTTTCGGAGGCCGCCTTCCCTCCTGGTTCGGGCAGGTTTCGGAGGCTGCCTCCCCTCCTGGTTCGGGCAGGTTTCGGAGGCCGCCTCCCCTCCTGGTTCGGGCAGGTTTCGGAGGCCGCCTCCCCTCCTGGTTCGGGCAGGTTTCGGAGGCCGCCTCCCCTCCTGGTTCGGGCAGGTTTCGGCGTTCGTCGTCACCGGCTTACTAGCTACTGCCGATCCCATTCTCATCACTCCACTTGTCATGTCTTGTCAATCACACACACCTGGTGCTCATTCCCCTAATTAGTATGTGTATAAGTTTTCCCTCTGTTCTCCTTGTCTTTGTGAGTGATTGTTTCATTGTGAGAGCGAGGACCTCGGTTGAGCTTCTCTTCCATTTGTATTTTCCAAGGTGGAATATTTCCCTTGTGATAGTTTCGTTTTGACGCTGGGTGCGTTTTATTTATGTAAACGGAATAAACTCTGGACTTCGGAGTTTTACCTCCTGCGCCTGACTCCTTCATTCACACCTCGTCACAATATCCAAGAAGACTCTATGCTTAATACTGTAGCCATGTTATAATTACCTCCTGCGCCTGACTCTTTCATTCACACCTCGTCACAGTTTCTCAATTCAAAGATCATTAGTGTTGTACTAAAACTTTCTCTGAAATGAATGCACTGTGACTCAAAGCTTGAAATTAAACCTTTAATGATTGATCTATTCTCTCCTCTCTGAAGCTTCAGACTGTGCAGTTAGTCCTTAACATACCGTACTATTTAAGTACTATGTGTTAGTATTTATATATTAAAGACTGTGCATTCTGTGTCGGGTGCTCATTAATAACTAGCTAACTCACAGCCAGTCCTTCTCAGAGGGCAGAGGGAATATCATTGACTGTAATGTTCCCAAATGGTAAGATTGTGGGGAGGTCCATTTACACTGGGAGACAAGCCATGCAATTAAAAAGAAATGAGCAAATAAAATCAATGCAGATCGCTTCCACTGTGGTGACAAAGGACTCAACAGAGGACAACACAGGTCTACATCTTAATTAGGATAAATAATTAGACAAGGAAAGAAGGGGAGAATCCATTA
>NW_028161256.1:47500-51339 GCF_964263955.1 Coregonus lavaretus
ACAGTTCTGTCCTGTGCAACATGTCAGTCCATAATGACCTAAATGGTTTTTAGAATGGCTCGTTTCACTACACAGCAACACCAGGGTCCAGTACATAGAAATCGATAGATCGGCCTGGTCCTGGGCCTGGTCCTGGTCCTGTATCCTGCCTGCTAGAAGGAACATGGAAACGTCTGTTTATAAGGTGAAGAAGGTGCTCCTCTACTTTATATTCAGTGAATTGTACTGAACTAAAACAGTGCTTCAGCTAATAGCAGTTAAAAGACACTAAAAGCTAGATGACTATCAAGCCTCTGGAAGGACTATCTACTATACTACCAAGCCTCTGGAAGGACTATCTACTATACTACCAAGCCTCTGGAAGGACTATCTACTATACTACCAAGCCTCTGGAAGGACTATCTACTATACTACCAAGCCTCTGGAAGGACTATCTACTATACTACCAAGCCTCTGGAAGTACTATCTACTATACTACCAAGCCTCTGGAAGGACTATCTACTATACTACCAAGCCTCTGGAAGGACTATCTACTATACTACCAAGCCTCTGGAAGGACTATCTACTATACTACCAAGCCTCTGGAAGGACTATCTACTATACTACCAAGCCTCTGGAAGGACTATCTACTATACTACCAAGCCTCTGGAAGGACTATCTACTATACTACCAAGCCTCTCTCTATCTACTATACTACCAAGCCTCTGGGAGGACTATCTACTATACTACCAAGCCTCTGGAAGGACTATCTACTATACTACCAAGCCTCTGGAAGGACTATCTACTATACTACCAAGCCTCTGGAAGGACTATCTACTATACTACCAAGCCTCTGGAAGGACTATCTACTATACTATCAAGCCTCTGGAAGGACTATCTACTATACTATCAAGCCTCTGGAAGGACTATCTACTATACTACCAAGCCTCTGGAAGGACTATCTACTATACTACCAAGCCTCTGGAAGGACTATCTACTATACTACCAAGCCTCTGGGGGGACTATCTACTATACTACCAAACCTCTGGAAGGACTATCTACTATACTACCAAGCCTCTGGAAGGACTATCTACTATACTACCAAGCCTCTGGAATGACTATCTACTATACTACCAAGCCTCTCTCTATCTACTATACTACCAAGCCACTGGAAGGACTATCTACTATACTACCAAGCCTCTGGAAGGACTATCTACTATACTACCAAGCCTCTGGAAGGACTATCTACTATACTACCAAGCCTCTGGAAGGACTATCTACTATACTACCAAGCCTCTGGAAGGACTATCTACTATACTATCAAGCCTCTGGAAGGACTATCTACTATACTATCAAGCCTCTGGAAGGACTATCTACTATACTACCAAGCCTCTGGAAGGACTATCTACTATACTACCAAGCCTCTGGAAGGACTATCTACTATACTACCAATCCTCTGGGGGGACTATCTACTATACTACCAAGCCTCTGGAAGGACTATCTACTATACTACCAAGCCTCTGGAAGGACTATCTACTATACTATCAAGCCTCTGGAAGGACTATCTACTATACTACCAAGCCTCTGGAAGGACTATATACT
The DNA here is from genome assembly GCF_964263955.1 of Coregonus lavaretus. Lineage (NCBI taxonomy): Eukaryota > Metazoa > Chordata > Actinopteri > Salmoniformes > Salmonidae > Coregonus > Coregonus lavaretus. Next base: position 49,082 of record NW_028161256.1, read on the forward strand.
ATACTATCAAGCCTCTGGAAGGACTATCTACTATACTACCAAGCCTCTGGAAGGACTATCTACTATACTACCAAGCCTCTGGAAGGACTATCTACTATACTACCAAGCCTCTGGAAGGACTATATACTATACTACCAAGCCTCTGGAAGGACTATCTACTATACTACCAAGCCTCTGGAAGGACTATATACTATACTATCAAGCCTCTGGAAGGACTATCTACTATACTACCAAGCCTCTGGAAGGACTATCTACTATACTACCAAGCCTCTGGAAGGACTATCTACTATACTACCAAGCCTCTGGAAGGACTATCTACTATACTATCAAGCCTCTGGAAGGACTATCTACTATACTATCAAGCCTCTGGAAGGACTATCTACTATACTACCAAGCCTCTGGAAGGACTATCTACTATACTATCAAGCCTCTGGAAGGACTATCTACTATACTACCAAGCCTCTGGAAGGACTATCTACTATACTACCAAGCCTCTGGAAGGACTATCTACTATACTACCAAGCCTCTGGAAGGACTATCTACTATACTACCAAGCCTCTGGAAGGACTATCTACTATACTATCAAGCCTCTGGAAGGACTATCTACTATACTACCAAGCCTCTCTATATCTACTATACTACCAAGCCTCTGGAAAGACTATCTACTATACTACCAAGCCTCTCTATATCTACTATACTACCAAGCCTCTGGAAGGACTATCTACTATACTACCAAGCCTCTGGAAGGACTATCTACTATACTACCAAGCCTCTGGAAGGACTATCTACTATACTACCAAGCCTCTGGAAGGACTATCTACTATACTACCAAGCCTCTGGAAGGACTATCTACTATACTACCAAGCCTCTGGAAGGACTATCTACTATACTACCAAGCCTCTGGAAGGACTATCTACTATACTACCAAGCCTCTCTCTATCTACTATACTACCAAGCCTCTGGAAGGACTATCTACTATACTACCAAGCCTCTGGAAGGACTATCTACTATACTACCAAGCTCTGGAAGGACTATCTACTATTCTATCAGCCTCTTGGGACTATCTACATAATACCAAGCTCTGGAGGACTATCTACTATACTACCAAGCCTCTGGAAGGACTATCTACTATACTACCAAGCCTCTGGGGGACTATCTACTATACTACCAAGCCTCCTGAAGGACTATCTACTATACTACCAAGCTCTGGAGAATCTATCTACTATACTACCAAGCCCTGGTAGGACTACTCATCTACTATACTACCAAGCCTCTGGAAGGACTATCTACTATACTACCAAGCCTCTGAAGGACTATATACTATACTACCAAGCCTCTGGAAGGACTATACTATACTACCAAGCCTCTGGAAGGACTATCTACTAACACCAGCTCTGGAAGGACTATCTACTATACTACCAGCCTCTGGAAGGACTATCTACTATACTACCAAGCCTCTGAAGGACTATCTACTATACTACCAAGCCTCTGGAAGGACTATCTATATACCACTCTAGACTACCAAGCCTCTCTCTATCTACTAGATCCTGGCCTTAGAGAATTACAGGATACTGTGCAATTTAACTAATCATTCATTAATTACTACTTAAATAATTGATTGATCTCCACGTTAGAAAGAGTCCGCTTTAATGACTGAATTGTAAATATGTTCTGAGGTTTGAAGGTTTCTGTTCGTATTGTTTATTTGATACACAGACGTACCGGAGATATGAAAGTAAAAGCATCTTGTTTTTAAATGTGGAGGTTTGTGAGTTTGTTAGGAGAAGGAACGTCTCTCTCGCTCGCTCTCTCTCGCTCTCTGTGGGGGCGGGGGGGGCGACTGGCTGCCTCTGGGTGGGGGGGGGCGACTGCTGCCTCGTGGGGGGGGGGACTGGCTGCCTCTGCGGTGGGGGGGGGGGGGGGGGGGGGGGGGGGCGACTGGCTCGCTCGTGGTGGGTGGGGGGGGGCGACTGGCTGCCTCTGTGGTGGGGGGGGGGCGACTGGGCTGCCTCTGCATGATGCAAAACAAATACATTAGGAAGCTACAGAGGCATTTTAGAAACAAGTGTACAACTTATTTGTGGAAAGGAGTGTTGCTGTTGCTCCTCAACAAAATGTGTTGTTTAAAGTAACATTTCTGAGCGGAGCGAGGCGGTGGACGTTCCGTTCTCATCTTGTCAACTAGTTCTCTCTCTCTCTCTGGCGGTTCTGTATGTTCTCTTCCAGGGGGTGCATTCTACAATGGGCCCCTATCCCCT